>NW_026251757.1:0-288399 GCF_025024155.1 Gamsiella multidivaricata
GTGAAGACAATAGTTTATTGACTAGACTGTTGTGAGTATATGAACTGGGTTCAACTACATAGTCTGTCCTTCCTTATATACATCAGACGAATAAAGGTCCTGGTTAGTAATCCATGGTTCTAGACGTTTCGGTGCTGCCTTTGCTCATCTTTACATCATGGAGCTTTCTGTGATGAGGCGACGTTGATCCTTTCTTAGGCGCGTCTAGCGTCACATGACAATACCAATCAGAGCTAAACTCCTAAACTCTGACAAGCCAAGTTATCTATTTGACAACCCGGGTTGCCATGCATTATTTGCCAACTCCCCCTAATTGACTGCTACTACGAGACTTATTTTGGCGATTGAGGCAGCGGTCAGGTCGGCTCTACTCAGTACAGCTGGATCCATGCTACGAGGATGTAGGTAGGCTAATGTAATGACTCCTCAGCAGGGGTAAAGGAGGAGGAGGAGTAGTGGGGCAGTGAGGAGGAATGGCAAGAGCAAGCAGATGTACAGTGGGCAGCATCAGCGGTCAATTAGAGGGGGGTTGGCAAACAATGCATGGCAACCTGGGTTGTCAAATAGATAACTTGCTGACAAGCGGGATCTGTCGACAAAGACGCCATTGCGGGAAGGATGGACGAAATCCGCAAGATATGCTCTGACTTCGAGCCCAACGACATCTATAACTGCGATGAGACTGGCATGTACCTTAAGGAGTTCTCCACTCACTCGTACACTACGGAGCTTGCGAGCGGGGAGCCGCGAATCGAGTGTCAATTCTCTTCTGTATCAACGCCACTGGATCTTCGCAGCAACGATAGTGACTTTGAGACCGCTAGTCATAGGTAGGTGCTCGAACGTGCCGCATTATTGTTCTAAGAGAAAAAAATAAATTAGAAACTAATTATCCCATTCCTTTGCTTATTATTTTAGGCGCGCATCTTGCTCGACGTATCCAGCCATGCCCTGAGCTCCCTATTACCTCAATAAGACATGGAAATGGATACATGACCATGGATCTTTTCAAAGCGTGGCTTCACGCTCTGGATGACAGCCTTACCAACAGGAGTCTTCTACTTATCGACTCATGTGGAGCACACGGCAACTCTAGACGCGGCAACTCTAGCGGCAACGATCCACTTGCAGGAGAGACATGGAGACATCTTCAGATCGAGCGCCTGCCATCCAATTCAACATCCGTTACCCAACCTTTGGACCAAGGCATAATCAGTGTATTCAAACGACAATACCTCAAGATGCTCAGCAACGAAGCAATTACAAAAGAGTACGCATACCCATCATAACTGCCACGTGACATAAGTTTCCAGAATAGGAATTACTAAAAGGGGAATAGTAGACTATGCTCTGATTGGTCAAAAAGCAAGAAATCCTTCGATTTGCAAATTGAAGGCAGTGGACTGTGCATGTAGTCAAGATACTCGCGAGTGTACAGATTGTTGAATAGAAATATACACACCAAGGCAAAAGACAAGCAGGACAGCGTTGATAAACCAGAGGAGGCCTCATGGCTTTTTTTTTTTTACAAGTACAAACATGTTCAGAATACAGAGTATTTTTTATTTTTTATTTTATAAGCGTGCGTTATGATCGCTCCACGTAGGAACCAACATTGGGCGCGCTTACTTGGATTCACTGTTCCCCTTGGATCCGTTCATCTCCTTATTGAGCATTTCCATGACCATGGCGCCGCACAACTGTGAGATGGGGTTGTCCTGGACGGACACGGCCTTGGCCACGGGGTTGCCGAAACGTGCACCGCGCTCGAAATCCACCTGAGCACCGTCCTTGTCGCCCTCTAGTTTTTTGATGATACCTCTCTGAGTATATGCCTATGGAAATCGTAAAGATATCTTGTCAGCAAACATTGATGAGGTCTTGGAGGAGGAGGGGAGAAACCCCTGTCATCGCCTTTTCTTTTTTTTTTTTTTTTTTTTTTTCGTTCATTTATTACCTGCTTAAGAATGGCTGTCTGTCCATTGCCGTATTCGATCGCCTTATCCAGATCCTTAAGAGCCGCAGCGCTGTTGTTCTGAATCCTGTATGCTTGTGCTCTAATCAAACAGAGAAACAGATCGAAGGCAAATTTAATAAAGACAAAACGTAACAAACCAAGAAAAAGGATGAAGGTAGGAAGGAAGAGGAGGAGGAACCGGGGGAGAGTGTTGACTCTGCGTGAAAAAAGACGGTGTTCTTTTTTTTCTTCTTCTTCTTACCTGTTATTGTATCCAGAAGCATAGGTCGGGCACATCTCAATCAACTCTGTGAACTTTTTGATAGCGCCATCGATATCGTCCTTATCCGCCAGCAGGACCGCCTCAGTCTCGAGGGCCTTCACCTTCTTCAGCAACTCTGGGTCGATCGCTAAAGCGCACATAACATACATACACAAAGAAACAAAAGATGGTGATTAACGCTTGGCATTAGTTAAAGACGACAGCAAAAGAAAAAAAGAAAAAAAGACCGTATTAACGGGGCATCGGTGTTCGTACCGGTAGTTTCAGTGTTGAGCATGGTCTCAGTTTCCTTATCCGGCAGCATGGTCCCCTCTGGATTGAAGACCATGTCAAGGATCTTGGCGTCCTTTGCGCTGACAGTTGTCTTTGTAGCCATTTTTGTTGCTGTCGTTGTTGTTGTTGTTGTTGTTGTTGTTGGATTGTAGGTATATGTGCTTTACTGTAGAGGATAGAAAGCTGTCGGTGGTGGCGAGGAAAGTTGCGAAGCAGGTGTTGAATGTGATGAATGAAGAATGAAGAGCGAAAGAATGAAGAATGAAGAGCGAAAGAATGAAGAAAGACTTATTTTGTAGGGGGGAGGGAGGGAGAATGGGCGAAGAAGGTTCGTGGGAGAGTTCCGTGCAGCCGAGCCCTCACTCAAGGGGTTTACTGCACTGTGCCCGGAAATAAAGAATCTTTCCACGCCCCATCTCTGAGCATATCAAACATTGCACTTGCCCTTTTAAAGAAAGTCAAGCGGGAGATATCGACCACAAAAAGCCGATTATCAAGAGCTTTCGAGAAATCGGTTCCAATGGAGTCTAAGACGAGCCCTGGACGACTACGAAAAGGCACATCGGGAAAGGGCAGAGAGAGAGAGAGAGAGCCGCCTGGCAAGAAGGACGACTCACCGAGAAGCCTAGGCGGCCTACGGATCCGCCAGAATTGAATCTAATCAAATACATCTGCTCAAAGATGCGATACAGTTCCGCAACCTACGCCCTAGAGGTATCGAAGACATGGTTGTCGCTTTGAAACGAGGAATGAACAAGGGTCAAGAAGAGCTTTTTTTTTTGAACGTCTCTGCAAATCTATGCCAAAGAGAACCCAGGGTGTCATCGAGGCCAGGGATGGACACGCCGACCACTGGGGCGTCAACATGGCTGCGGCGTTATTTGACCAGTGAGCATAACAGTTTCCTTTAATTTTCTCTCTATAACATCTACTGTACCTCGGAAGAAGAGGGTCCTGCGTTGTTATGGTTGATGGGTAGTAACCAGGGTAAGTACCGTTTTTATTTGTCGGCGGGTATATTTTGGTATGCTAGATTTTTGGTATTTATCAACCGGGCGCTTGTCGACTGGTATTCGGCTCTCTACGCGCCAGATAGCCTTCAGCTGCCGCTTACAAGCAAATAAATTTTATTCGATCCAAATTACCCGTCTCGACTTATTTGACGAGAAGACACTAAAGGTCGAGTCTATAATTGCTAGGATTGTCGTTTTCGAAATCATCCTTGAGCGCTTTGATAGCATCAATGGACCCGATGATCGCACCAAGGACACCAATGATGACGGTGGCGGCGCACCAGACCAACTCGTACCACTTCAAGTGTTTCCATCCGATCAGCTTGAAGTAGCAAAAAATGGGCAGGACGAAAACCAGAGTGCAGTTTCCAAGGGCACCCAGGAGTGACAGGAAGTCGCCGAAATAGGGAACAGTGCATGCGATGCCTCCGCAGATACCAATGATGATAAGGCGGAGAATAGTGCGGTAGACACGCTCCATGACCACGCCACGATGGACTACGGTAATATCGGCCAAACGTTCAAGCTCCAAGGCGAAGGACGTCAGTAAGATAGGCGCAGCAAGGAGGACATGGACGATAATGACGACTGTCCCGACCTCGGTAAAGATGTCCTTGGGTAAGTTGTTGAGGATGGGAGATTCTGCACGGTCACCGTATGTGATATAGCCAGAGATAGCTGTAGTAAGATAAAGAGCGGAGCATGTGCCAAGGGCCGCAGCCAGGACCCAATTCCAGGACCTGGGATATCGCATAACCTCTTCGATATGCATGTAGACGACGTTGCCGCCAAAACAAACTGAAATCGAGGCGACCGTGGCAGGGAGCTGTGAAAGGACGACGATGTCATGGCGGACATCCGCGTAAACGGGGTTATCAAAGTCTACGACTGAGCCGCGGACGGCAACAACGACCAGGAGAACAGTAGCAAGAGCGCCAAAGATGGACATGATAGCGACCTCCTTCAATGTCTTCATGAGGACAAACGGAGTAGCCACGAGAGCAGCGCAAATCAAAATCCAGGCCTTGGTACTGATGTCAACACCAGTGACCAGATTCTTCATTTCCGTTCCTGCCAAGATCAAGTACATGGCAGGGGCCCCGATGACGATGGGCGTATAGAAGAGCCAGACAGCAATCAGACCTGCTCTGCCAAAGGCGTGACGACCAACCTCCTGATATGATGAGAGGCGGTACGTGCCGTTGTAGTACAGGCACTTCATTAGCAGGATGCCGGTGTAGATGGACATGAGCAAGGAGAGTATCAGAACACCAATAACGATCCATCCACCCATCTTGAGGGCGTAAGGCAAGCTTAAAGTCCCGGCGCCTTATTTTCAGCGAGGTAAAATAAAGTATACGTTAAAATCGCCGCGCTGTAAACGTTTGCTCAGAACGTGCGTGGTGAAGAGGATAGAGAGTAACTCTACTTACCTGCAACAATACAGACAATATTGGCGTAGGCCAAGAGGTTGGAGCCTTGTTCAGGCCTTTCGGCCAAGAGATCCTCACCGTTATAGACACTGGAGGCATTGCTCCTATGGGCATAAAGTGCTGTAGAATCTCGTCCATTGGGATTATTGTTGGATATAAGTGGAGTATTCTCATTATTCATCTCGCTGATAGACTGGTCCTGAAGAACTGTATGGCAGTGTTTGCTTGTTGTGTAAGGGGAGAAGAGGAGGGAAAGGGTCTGGTTATTTGGCTGTACGTGGTTGAAAGTGACGGACCTTTTTCTTAAAAAAAGCGAGATAGCTTTTATAAACCTTACACCTAATGGGAGAGAGAAAGAAAGGCGCTGGAGGTAAGTTCGTTGAAAATGGCTATATCTTCACTTTGGACACATCAATATACGATCGGCCCCTGTACCTCGAACACATATGTAAGAAGACGTGGTAACATAGTCTAGAAAGCAAGTCATTGTTCTATCCAAAAGAGAGATGCCTCGGCGAAGCGTGCAGATGGGACAGCGGGAGAGTAAGGAACAGATGGGCGAGGGTATGCATTGTGCGACCATGGGTGCAGGAAAAGTTGTATCTGGTCAAGAAAGGCGTAGTAGATGCCAAACAGACGGGACACAGCAGGATGAAATCCTCCAAGGAGATTCGATGACACCAATTGCACACTTTCTTGGCACGATAGATGTGAGGTTATTTTGATGAGGTCTCCGCCGCTAGCATTTTTTTTTTCTAGGGCCTCTTCATCGCCTTCTCAGTCATATGGCAACAACACGTCTCCGACCTGCCAGCCAAAAAAAAAAAAAAAAAAAAAAAAAAAGCAACAAACAAAGACCGAGCGTCCTTGCTTCCGCCACGCTGATTTCGTCCGCACTCTTCTTGCTTCGCCATCTTTTACTTTAGTTACATCTTGAGCTATGACTCAGATCATGCACAAATTACCTGCTTGCTACCCACATCTTGGGCAGTTCTTCTTTACTGGGTGGTTTTCACTCTGAGCTAATTTTTTTTGTAGCCATTCTATCGTCCTCCGGACCTTCTACCATACTTCTATCATCGAAATAGAAAAAACGAAGTTATCCAACTTGATCCCACTCGCGGAATAAATAAAGTCCCATGTCCCTCTAGTTTAGTCCGCACTTCACCATAGTATCACAGCTCAACCGATCGACCACTCCATTTTGCACGTGTTAATAATCATGTTTGTCAAGCGGCACTCTATTTATCGAGGCGTCAAACGCTAGGACTAAGTGAGCTGACGGACTGACAGAGAAAAAAAAAAGGGGGTTGCTGTTGTTGTTGTTTGCTGTGCTGCAAATGGTCGTAGACACATCTTGAAGGTTATAGAACGCGCTCTACAGAGTCGAATTAATGACGACGCTACAAATGGTCCGCATCAGGTATTCTCAGAATGGAAGACTTTCGAACCAAGAGCAGTTATGGATGGACCCCGCTTTTTGAATTACAATGTTTGGCGACGGATGACCTGGACCTTCAAGTGGAAGCAACAGTGTGAACATTAGAACTGATTCCATTAGTAATTTAAAGCAGCCAACCTGTAAACGGAGAGTCATCACACAATCCTCTTCGTTCTATAGCGCAATTGAACACTGTTTTGTCTTTGAGGTCGAAAGACGAAGTACGTCCTGTTGTCATTAAGCCAACGAAATTAGTGAAAACCAGCAAGACGCCAATGACAAAGTCGTTGTTTTCGAGCGATGTGGATACACCACTCAACAATTTCGAGATTCGAATTCAAGCGGTTGAGTGAGAGCGTGTGGGTTATACGAAGGCGGTCGATACCGCGGTCTCATCGCTTGGAGCTACATCCTCGATAGCCAACAACGTGTTGACAAAGACAACAATACGGTGTAGAGAGTTGCTGGACTTCAGGAGGTAGGTCGAAGCCATGCGGATGGAAAGCCGTCGGCGGGATATCACGGTGATTGGGCAAGTGAGCGATTGAGGCGGCGAAGGTTGGGATGCACACATTGCAGTTACAACCAAGCTCATTTCGGATATCCTTGCAACAATTACAGCTACAACAGCTGTATTCGATGGCAAACCCAAAAAATCTGCAGATCATACTGGAATTTAACATAGATGTAACAAAGTAGAAAGTGGGAACTAAAGTACTCCAAGAAACCCTCTTAATTACAGCGGCATTTCATTGGCGGTTTCCTCCTCCGGCAGAAAGTGTTGGGCCTTGTAATAATCTGGCTCGGCATGAATCACCCTGACCTCTACCCATTGCTCGTAAGGCGTTAGAAAATCCTGAACCGTCGGAGGATTCGTTTTAGAAAGCGACTTAGCTATGTTGCCACACCCAAAGCGCATTTGGATGATGGAAAACAACGCCTGTTACTTATTGATCACAAAGCATATAGCCTAGAAAGGTCTTTTTTTTTGCGCTGCACAGTCACTGACAGGACGCGGTACACAGAGTCTGGTTGGGCTCTTGGACGCGTGTTTAATGAACCCTCGGCTGACTGCACAGAGTTTTCAAGCATGGAGCAGGCTCTGCCGAAACCAGGGAAGGTAGTAACGAAGCTCAAGCAATGTTTTTTATTTTATAATTGAAAACGGTACTGAATAAAGAGAATGTGAAGTAAGAACGGAGTGAATAAAGAGAAATGGAGAGAGGAAGGAGCGAAGGTATGAACTTTGACCGGATAATAATGACTGAAGAACTGAGCATGGAAGCGACACTTTCTACGCCTCAATGATCCGACACGCGTTCTAATGAGCGACGTGCACTGGAGAGCTTCACGCTTCTCGTCCATATATCTGCCGTTTCCAACATTTCCCACCCAAACCAGTGTCATCTGTAAAATAAACTATAATGATAGTTGTGTCTTTATGAAAAAAAATAAAAGTATATATATATGTATAATAATGCCATCAAGAAGGATTACTGTTGAGTTCTATTGAACGCGTGGCCTTAGCCTGCTGCAGGACTACATTATTCCTGATTTTTTTACTTTTAGAGCAACTGAACGCAAAGACCAGCAGCTCCAGCAAGCATGAACATGGCGCCGGACTTCAAGAAAGACATCGTCTGTACACTCGCACCGTTAGAAGTATTTGTTGAGGATGCAGAAGCGATGGTTGGGGCCAGAGTCGAGGCAGCCTCAGGTGCCACGGATGCCTGTGCCGGTTGTGCGGGGTTATCAATCTGGAAGGAATTTGTGTAGGACTGTTGAGGCGAAGTACGGACGACGATTGAATAGGGTCCAGAGGGAACCATGCCAGGGACTGTCATATCCGCACGCGTGTTCGATCCTGAGCAATCGAGGGTTCCGAGTGTGGCGACGTATCGCACAGCCGATGAGGGTCCATTAACGAGATCGACCTTGACCGCCTTGGAATCATTGCCCATGGAAGCGCAGTTACCGCTCCAGCCGACAAAGTTGGGCACGCCAGTCTTCCAGATTGTGCCATCCGTGGGGTTGTTGATCTGCAACATGTCTGCAGAGGCCGTGGCGACAAGAGCAGCGGCGGAGATGGTGAGTGCGGCGATGAACTTCATGTTTGTGGAGAGTGAAGGTTTGTGTGAAGAAGTGATATTAGATGGATATTAAGTGAGTAGGAGAGAGACGAGTGGAATGAGTTGTTCACAGACGATGAAGGAAAAAGAAAGAGAGAAAAAAAAAAGCAGAAAAAGAGCAAGAGGATGGCGCGGTGGAATGTGGTCCTTTTATAGTCGAGTGGAGACACCTCCTCCAGTCGGGAGCCAGGATGGAGGAGACGTCACTTTAGCAACCAGAAATAAGGGCTATCCACTTTCTTTCCGTACGTCGTTGTTGCTAAATGGCGCCAGGTATGCATTGCTAAACTCTATCGTTACACGCGCTCATCGCGACGCGCCTTGAAGCTGCTCTCATGAAGGCATGCTCCATAGTCCTTGCCTTGGAAGACGCCCTTTTATTACGATAGACATAGTGAATGAATAGGCAAAACAAATAAACTAAAAATATCACGACGTGTGCTTTCTACAAACGAGTACTGGCGTCCAGGAGCTGTATATCCCTCCAGAGGGTGATCCTGTTCCCTTTTTCGGTGCTGAAAGAGAAGCAAGGGGACGTATAAGGGGTCCAGGAGCGGTGGATGAATACGTCACCAGCTGCTATCGTCGCTTGCAAAAAAAAAAAAGGTATCCAGAGCGCATGGACAACCGAAAGACTTCTGTTTACGCGAGGGCGAAGCACTCATCAAGATGCCAGCAACACTGGGTCTTCGTTTGTGAAACATGCGTAGCACAATAGCCCTTCTTGCTTATTACTGCAAATGCCTCCTTCCCTTCGCACCCTTCATCTCTCATCTACGTTTCTTCGAGAGCCTTGTTACGATATTAAAATGTTTGTGAGTGCTGCGATCACCTCCTTGCGTCTCTTTCAATGTATTGGATTGCATTGCGTGCATGCATGCACATACGTCTTTCTCCTTGCAGTCAAGTTGCGGCTAGCCTCTATATTTTCCTCCACCGAAGCGCTCATTATCTCAATGCTGAGTAGTCCTCCAAGGTCTTTGTATAGAGATCATTCGTACGAAATATCATGGAGCGAATCAAGGCACGTTGTTTGTTCTGGACAAGAACTCTCTTAACGGACAATGTGCGTTCCATGCATTGCGCGTTGCTAACATGGTTACAGTTGTAAAGAAAAATAATAACTCTCCAGCTGTGGTCTTGTAGGAAGTACCCCTTTTGCTGCAAGTGCGATCCTCCC
This sequence comes from Gamsiella multidivaricata, assembly GCF_025024155.1. Lineage (NCBI taxonomy): Eukaryota > Fungi > Mortierellomycota > Mortierellomycetes > Mortierellales > Mortierellaceae > Gamsiella > Gamsiella multidivaricata. The sequence continues at coordinate 9,710 of NW_026251757.1, forward strand.
TTGCCGCCTTTTTTTCTGCTTTTGTTTTTTGACAATGGGGAGCAAAAAAGGGAGTGAGATAATGAGCAGGACAGACAAGGAGATTGATGCAAGGAGAAAGTCTAATAAAGGGGCCAATATCTTTCTTTTACCCTTTGGTGCGTCCTGTTCAAAGCCTTTTGTTGTAGACCGATGGACACAGCATAGAAAAATTGAGACGCGACGCGCTTTTTTTTTTTTTGCTTTTTTTTTTTTTTTTTTTTTTTTTTTGGTGGCGTTCTCTCTAAAGCGTGTGCAGTAGTAGAATGCATCGCTTTCTGAGCACAGCTTTGACTACGCCGCTGGCGATAGCCGGTGTTCAACATCTTGTTCCCGGACATGACTACCGCGCTCACTGATGGGACTGCTGAGGTAGCCGTCTACAAAGTGGGTTTTACTGGTGCTGTTGGTCTGAGCTTGTTTGCTGTTTTGAGGTCCCCCTACACAGCGCATCCGTAACCTGCATTGGTCTTAATGGGTGTAGCGGGGATGATCTACATACTGGGTGCCACCAATATTTAAATTCTTCCCACACTTTCCCTGGTCCTTCTTTCTCTTTCTTTCTCGCTCTCATTCTCACACATACACACTCCATTCCACTCTCATTCACTCCAACCATGTCTGCGACCAAGTCCAACCCCCGCCAGTCCTGGAGCGTCAGCGCCTCCATCACCTCGAAGCGTACCTCCAATCCCATTCGCGCCATCGTCGATCATATTAAAGTCAAGCCCAATGCCAACAAGTCTATGATCTCCCTCGCTCTCGGTGACCCCACCCTCTTTGGCAACTTCAAGATCCACCAGTCCTGCACAGATGCTGTCATCAAGGAGGTCACCTCGTACAAGAGCAACGGATACCCTCCCTCGACTGGATATCCCCATGCCCGCCAGGCCGTCGCTGAAAAGTTCACCCTTCCCGAGGCCCCTCTCACTGCCCAGGATGTGATCCTTACTAGTGGATGCTCCGGTGCCTTGGACATGTGCATCGGCGTCCTCTGCAACGAAGGCGACAACATCCTTTTGCCTCGCCCCGGCTTCTCGCTCTACCAGACTTGTGCCGATTCGAAGGGCATCGAAGTCCGTTACTATGATCTCTTGGTAAGCATTAGACGATCTTTTTTTCGACAGCAATATTGCCTGCGACATGTGTATTCGCTGAACTCACATTTCGACCCAATATATTCAATCTCATTAACCTCATTAGCCCGAGAACAACTGGGAGATGGATCTGAAGCAATTGGAGTCGCTGATCGACGAGCGCACCGCCACTGTTGTCATGAACAACCCCTCTAACCCCTGTGGCTCCGTCTTCAGGAAGCAGCACCTGCTCGATTTCTTGGCCGTCTGCGAGCGTAACCACTTGCCCGTGATCGCCGACGAGATCTATTGCGACCTTGTCTTCTCTGGCAACGAGTTCTACTCTCTGGCCTCGTTGACCAAGACCGTCCCCGTGCTCTCGGTCGGCGGTCTCGCCAAGAAGTACCTGGTTCCTGGATGGAGACTCGGCTGGATCTTCATTCACGATCGCAACGACATCTTTGCGGCCGAGGTCCGTGATGGTCTCAACAGCCTGTCGCAGCTGATCCTGGGTCCCAACTCGGTGATCCAGGGCGCTCTCCGGGACATTCTCCATAACACGGACGAGTCCTTCTACGACGAGACCCGTGCCCAGCTCGAGGCCAACGCCAAGTTGAGCACTGACATTTTGTCCAAGGTGCCCGGACTCAAGGTCATCGTCCCCCAGGGAGCGATGTATGTGATGATCGGGATCAACATCAACGAGTTCAAGGATATCCCCAACGACATTGTCTTCACGGAGAAGTTGTTGGGTGAGGAGTCTGTGATGTGTCTGCCCGGATCGGTCTTCCAGTGCCCCAATTTCATCCGCATCGTCTTTACTTCTCCTCCTGAGGTTCTTCAGGATGCCTACAACCGTATGACCGAGTTCTGCGCCCGCCACCACGTTTAAAACTACTATATATACACACACAGCATCAATAATATCGCATTGAGATATATAGAATAGGTGTATCTGGATGCATGTAAATAAAAAGAAAAGAAAAAAAGAAGACCCACAAAAGCTATCATAATAAACACCTTAACGCACTGTGCCTCAAAGTTCGTGGACATTTCTTTGAACGGGTTTATTGGGCTCAAGTTGTTCTTTCGTACCTACCTTGAGAAACCGAGATCTAGCTTCCAACCAACCGAATTCAGATCTGCACCACCACCACCACCACCACCAAAAAAATAAAAATAAAAATAAAGGGGAATAGGAGTAAAATAAAGTGCAAAGGATTGCCCACGGTCCACAGAATGTCAACCACTAGAAATGTCCACAAATCTAGGTCTATCAAGTCAAACAGATGTTTATTCAAAACGCATTCATGTCCACAGTCGGCTTGGCGAGGGTAGTGTTGGTCTTCAATATGATTCTTCCATATTCCTCCTTTTGGGTCTACTGGTCCAGCTCCGGACAATTCTTGGTTAGGATGAGTGGTGTCGAAGGGTCAATGATAGATGCAATAAAAATAAAATATAATGTCTAGTAAGAAAAATGGGAAGAACGAAAGTTATGTAACATTGTGGAGACCAGGTAGTTAGGGCATGGCCTAGGCTGAACTCTCAGTTGACTGATCCTGCCGCTGCCCATCCTGCTGCTGCTCCTGCCCCTGCCCCTGCCCCTGCTGCTCCTGCTGCTCCGTGGCGGCGCCTTGCGCTCCAGTTTCTGCTGTCGTGTCCTCAGATGGGGCGATGGCATGTTCGTGCTCACTGGTAGATCAATTAGAGAAAGAAAAGCAGCTGTTAGCAACTGCTTTGACATTACAATCATCAATTAGCATCATGCCACGACTGCCAGATCCTGAAACTTGCTTCGATTGCTCCGACTGATGCAACTCCTGGGTCTGCACGCCCGCGCCCTGGGCATTATCCATTGGTGCGCTATCGGCAGCAGCCGTAGACTCCGACGAGGTCTTGGATTCACCTTCGGCAGGGGTTGAGGCCTCCGTGATCGTACGTGTCTGAGGCTGAGGAGAAGTCTCAGCGGTGTTGTTCTCTGTCGTTCCAGTCAAGCGTGGAGGCTTAATGTCTTTCTTGTTCAATCCAATATCCCAGTCCAGCTTCAAGCGTCTTCCCTCGACATCGAATCCATTGTACTTTTCCATGGCCTCCTCTGCGTTCTTGCGATCTTCATATTCCACGAATGCAAACCTAAAAGAAATGGGTTATCAAGGCAACAACAAACGAAGGTATTGGTAAATAAAAGATCGATCGCCATCATTCATTTACTCTATCCTCCATACTGATGAAAGAACTTATAGTACACTCCAGCTCTTACCCTTTGTTACGACCGGTGTACTGATCTAGTACCACAGTGACCTTGACGATGGTACCGAATCTCTTGAACATCTCCTCGACCTCGGGTTCGCGGAAGCTGTATGGAATGTTACCAACATACAGCGTCTTGGACGCCAGACGATCTTCTTTCGTGCCACTAGAACCCAAAAACAAACAAATAATGTGTCAATTGCTTCCGCTTCATGTCGACTGCACATCCAGGACCAAATTGATAATAAAAAGCGCACCGAAGGACGGTTCTTGAGCGTCTTGGAGGAGAGCGAGCACGGTGTCCATAACTACGTCCGCCATAACCGCGATCATAGTCTCGGTCGTAGCCACGATCGTAGCCACGATCGTATCTGCTGTGACCACGATCATAACCCCTGTCTGATCGGTCATAGCCGCGGTCGTATCCTCGATCATGTCCGCGGTAATCCATATCGCGGTCATACCCACGGGAATCTCTGTATCCGCCTCTGGGCGAGGGTGTTCTACGATGGCGAGGAGGCGGGGAGTAAGATCGGTCCCGGTAAGAACCCCGGTAGGGAGCGGGTGATCGACGGCCACCGCTGCCGGCACCACGAGGAGGTTCGTGGGGTGGCATGCCATATCCTTGCGCATGGACACCGACGGGTGGAGCTACGGACATATGGTGGGGGGCATGGCTTAGAGGATAATGCTGCTGTTCCATCATGCCTGGGTGCTGCTGATACTGATGGTATGCAGGGTGCTGCTGGGCTGCCTGCTGAGGGTGCTGCATAGGAGGGGTAGCCGTCATATAAGCAGGGTGAGGGGGTACCTGCCAAGCAGCGGCATTGGCGAGGTGGGCGTGTTGGTGCTGCTGCTGTTGTGGGTCCATGTGAATGCTGTTGAAGGCGGAAGGTGAAAGGGCTTCAGGGAGAATGAAGTGTAAAGTGGGAATGGAGCAGAGCGATTCGAAACAAAAGGCTCGAGGCAAAATAAAAAACGGTCTGAACAAATATAAACAAGTCCACGTGAGTTGTTGCCACCAAAAAAAAAAAAAAAAAACTCAGCCCAGCCAAGCCCAGAGGAGCCGAGACATGAATTTAATAAAGTGTCTCTGCTAGGCTCCAGCCAATGCAGGTCCGAATGCTTCCATCCGGGCCATTGACAGCACTGTCGCCGTGAAGAAGTTCATGAGGATATCGATATGTAGCATGTGTGTACTGCTGAGATCTTGTCAAGTTCGCTTCTTTGACCTTCATAGTCTCAATTGTGCCATGAGTCCGTGCCATTACCGTGGTATTCTACAGACGTTAAAGTTGAGCCACGGGGCAGTGGCGTATTGGCCGATGGCGTAGTGGTGAGTGGGACGCACCATCATCCAGAGGTAGCGCTGAATGGCTAGTGATATCTGGATGCGCGACGCGTAGGAATTTTGCGCTACATAAAGGAATCCTGTGTTCCATCGGAACTGTGTTGCAGTGCATGGTGATGTAAATGGGTCGATTGTTTGTGAAACTGGGTTGTTTGTGTGCGGTAGACGCCTGCATTTGTGTTGGGGCTGCTATGCTGAGGGACACCAAATTTCATTAGAAATAGTGTCGAAAAGAAAGAGGCGGTGGTAATGGATGAGAGATAGGCAGTTGTACATACCATGCCGTCAGTTGCAAGCTGGATTGACGCTCAAGGAAGGGATAAAGCAAAAGACATAGGATGGGAGATCATCCATTCGACCAAAAAGTTACGCTGTTGGTGCATGGTTTGGTGCGGACCATTGTTCTTGCTGATGCGCTGGAGTTGGAGTGGGAATAGTGTAGGGTCGAAGGAACGATGGAATGGAGAAGATAAGTGGATGAGTGGCATGGACAGAAAGATCAAAGAGGCGTATAGAGACCGATCTGTCTGGAGGAGCTATGCAGGGTCGTAAGAGTGAAACAGGAACCGTTGGATTTGTTGCACAGACAAAGTCTATCTCATTTTGGCTATTCCGCCGCACTTCACTGCCTGCTTTGCCATAGCCCGATGTCAAGGATATTGAAATGAATGTAGGCTGCGTCCTATTTTCTATCTCGTCTTGTTCAATGCTCACTCGTTTTTATAACCTTGAAATAAACGCGTAAATCTTGATGCTTTTTTTTTTTTTTTTTTGCTCCCTCGTTCATGAGTACCAGTATTCGTGTAATCACGAGCTCAAAGCACTGGATATCGTTCGGTACCCTATATAGATGAACCAATTCGGCGTCCTAGGTGCGCATATTGCGGACGTTTTATCGGCTACACTCGTCTCCAGTGTGCCCACCCATTTTCAAGCATAGGAAACAAGTTGGGTGGATGCTTTATTCGCTGGCATGGAAAGTACTGTACTTCACATACTGTACCATTATTTCCCAGGACGGAACTTCGTGCTTTTAGGTAAGACCCGTTTTTCATTCCTGGATGCGCATTTGCTGTCGCCAAACTAACACGCGATCCAGATCTTTTTTTTCTACCGTGTTTTGTTGCGAATATATTGTTAAAGGTTAATGCTGACATATCACTTGTTTCTTGTTTGTCGTTGCTGAAGGAGTATGTCAGCAGAATGTATACATATATATTTTTGCAGGTTGATCCAGTTTAATATCTGAGTAAAGGACTTGAGGGGAGCATGATTGCATCATCGAGACGCAGGTCCATGCGGTGCATGCAGCTTTAGGACATGCATGCCTGTGAAGGCAGGGTGGGGATGGGAGCAGCACATGCTAAAATCCTTTCATATGGGTTTCAATGTGTACGTAGACACCCACAGGGAAGATGGACTGTCTGGTCTGTGCGAGCAGGTACTCCTTTTTTTTTTTATTTCACTCTTTCTGATGAAAAGAACAAAAAAAGATGATGCCACCTACGCTGCTGGATTGATTTTTTGCTGACTTTGAAGACTTGCACGAGAGACAAGAGTGAGATTATCCCCGATCGCACCTCCATCTTTATCGGCTGGCTGAAAAAGGCAAAGTGGACAAACGAGAGGAAAGATTCCTCTACGACTGTCGAACCAGCCTAGTCCTTGTTCCCCGCCCCCATTGTACTGCGCCCATAACCCAGAGTTGATACTTTAGCAGCGATATCTTGTGCCAATGCATCCTCGTTTATTCCGTGAGGAGGGGTTTTTTTTTGCCGTCTCTTTTTCTTGGACATCCGGTTGTCGCAATCAGCACAGAACTGTAGCTCGACCAGAGTACGTGCCCACGAAATTTGCTCCGATGGTGGAGTCAGCATGTATCCTGGATGACAAGCGGGAAGAGAGGGAGGGTTCGATGGATGTTTTGTGTCCGCATGGGGTCTTTTTTGACTTATGAAGACGAGAGCACGAGCCATTGGGAAAAGGAGGGTCTAATGCTTCCCGCTGGCTGCCGAAATGGCAACTGACGATTTTGTTTATTTTATGATATGGGGGGGAGAGGGCTGTAAAAAAAAGCGTTCTTTTTTTTTTTTTTTCGCACACTCCTTCCTTCCCTCCTCTCCACTTTTACTTCACTCTCCCGCTTTTTTTTTCATTGCATCCCTCCTCCCTTTCTGGTTCCCATCTCGGAAATCACCTCGACATTCCTCATTCGGATGACCCTCCCAGACAGATCCCCCCTGGAGGGAGACAGCGGTCAGAAGATCCCTTCGGGTCGAACCAGCAGCAGCAAGCACCATCATAACCACCAGCATCGCAGCCACAATCATAGCCGTCAACGGAGCTCTTCAGTCTCCAACAGTAGTGACCGCTCCCGCCGCCGAATGGCTCACCACCACCATAATAACTCGAACCATGGCGCCGCCGGCAGCTCGAGCAGTAGTCTGCATCGCCCCACCTCTTCGTCCGCAAAGACAACACCCATGCATGACGACTCCGACGCAGGGCGCTTGATTCCAATAAACCAGCCCGCACTCGCAATCGATTATCTTGGCAATGGCTGGCAGAACGAAGACGATATTGCACAATCCTGGAAGTTCATGACCAAGCAGAAGAACGACCTGATCAATGGCCTGCGCCTCGAGAACGCTTCCTGGCGCAACTGGGCTAAACAGCGACATAACCTCCAGACCATAAGTCCCAAGGCTTTGAATTGGTAAGCGAACGAGAGGGTACACTCCACGACGAGGTTCATCTTGAGTGTAAAAAGCATTATGTAGCTGTGCATACGCTGTCCCTGTACAATGACCTAATCGTCAATCGATCTGCTCTATTGTTTGCGAAAAAAAAAGGCTCAAGGACAGCGATACAACATGGCTCTACGGTCCGCTCTACAAGGCTGCCATCGACGAGTTCGACATGTCCCGCTTTGGGTCAGAAACTCTCACTAGCACCGCATCCCCCGGCATTGGCACGGTTAGTATGCCCACCACGCCCACAAAAGAGCTCCCCAACGGCTTACAGTCCTCTGCAAAGAAGGCCCTCAAGCCAGTTCTTAAACATAAGACCGCATCAGAGCTCTTCAAAGCCGATACTCTCTTCCATGTTCAATCCGACCTCAAACTCGCACGTAGGATCCTGCCTCAGCACAAGGCTATTGAGAGTGCAGTCTTCAAGGAGCACAGGCAGCCGAAGCTGAGGTTTAATGACTCGGTGGAACAATGTGTCTCGATCGACACGGATACCATATCGGAGGAAGAGGAAGAGGATGATGACGATGAAGATGAAGATGAGGAAGGTGAGGAGTATATCCAACCCGAAAACGAAGACGGCAACGGAGACGAAGGAACAACGAGTATGAATCGGCGACGACGACAGGAGAACGAAGACGAGGACAGCGGGATTATGATGCGTATTTCGGCTAGAAAGCCAGTGCAAAGTATCGTCCGTATCGATCCTACACGACTCAAGGCTGCAAACCTGCATGGTATGGATCCGGAAGACATTATAAGCCCTATTGACGGTGATTTTGACGGTGATAACGGCGACTCTGACAACAGTGGCGGTAATGACGACGATGTTGACGACGATGTTGACGACGAGTTGGAAGAGGAAGACGAGGAGATGTTTGATGAACCGATTTACCTTGGGAACCCATACACTGGATCCGAAACCGGCTACACAGGCAAATATACTACTCGACCGGGATCCGGGTTGGACTACGCAGAACACGCCGACGAGGCTACAGTCGCTGAAGTCTCCTATACTAGACCCTCGCCTCCTTCATCTTCGATTGTATCATCCGCCCCAACACACCCAGCCCCAGTCTCAATCCCAGTTCCAGTTCCAGTTCCAGTCCCAGTCCTAGTCCCAGCCTCAGTTCCGACCTCAGTCTCAGCTCCATCTCCATCTTCATCTCCAGCTCCAACTCCAGCTCCAGCCCCATCGCCATCCGCATCCCCGTCAATATCAACATCGGTCACTTCGACATATGTCGAACACGTTGGTCGTCAGCGCTATTCACCTGCTGAACATGGATATCGCCGCCGTTCAACATCTCCGCCTACAACCACAACAGTAATGGGAGGAACGGCAACAGTATCGACTCGTTCATCTGTATCGTCACCTTCGCTGTCATCTTCACCTGCGCGTATGGCAACACCCAAGGTTACCAATGTAAACGCACGGGCGATCTCGCCTGGACTCCAGGACGCGGACAAGAAGCAGCAGGCCGCCAACGTGGGTTTCCAACAGCGCGCAGCCGACCTTGTGACGAACGTCAAGGACCTGGTGAGCTGGGCCTCTTCGTTTGTTTACAATAGCAATACTTTTTAATTCCTTTCTCTCTTTCTTTCTTTCTTTCTTTTCTTTCTTTCTTTCTTTTGCTCTCTGTTTGTATATTTATCTATCCATCTTTATGAACGGGGTTCTTTTTTTGGCATTATATCCCATCCTTCTACCTTTTCCTTTCCTTTCTTTTCTTTTCATGTGTATAATATCAATCTTTCAGCATGCTATAGCACTCCCGTCCTTAATAAAGCAAAAAGAAGCGTCGACAGCTGCATGATGTGTAATGTATGCTTGGGCCACTCTTTCTCAAAGAAGCCGACCATAGATTTTGCCTATCATTCAAAATTATCTTTGAATCCAAACATTGCGAGATACATTTGGCAAAAAGAAAGGTATTGTTCGTTGTGTATATTTTTATGACAATGAAGGGACGTTTACCCTAAAGAGAAAAGGAGAGGGAGAGAAAGAGAGAGGAGGGTGATGTCGATCGATGAAAAACTTGTCGTGACAAAGAATAAGAAGAAAAAAAGAGCAAGGGGAGAGAAAGTCTAGCAGAGTAGGGTGGTGTACGCGGAGGAAATCATGTTTTTCTTTTATAAGCTGAATTCCTTAAAAGTTCTTGGTGAACTCGGTAGTAATATCCTTCAGCTGGGCAAAGGACTCGGCGCTCAAATCACCAGACTTGCGGATCTCCTCGAGGAGGTCCTTGTGGTTGGCAACAAGATGGGGGATGAAGTTGCGCTCGTACTCGCCGACACGGTTGACGGGGATCTTGTCGAGGAAACCGTTGACACCAGCAAAGACGATAGCGACCTGGTGCTCAACGGGGAGAGGCTTGTACTGGGGCTGCTTGAGCAACTCGGTAAGACGGGCACCACGGTTGAGCAAGAACTGGGTCGAGGCATCCAAATCGGAACCGAACTGGGCGAAGGCAGCGACCTCACGGTATTGGGCGAGGTACAACTTCATGGAACCAGCAATCTTCTTCATGGACTTGGTCTGGGCGTGGGAACCGACACGGGAGACGGAAAGACCGACGTTAATGGCGGGACGAATACCCTTGAAGAACAACTCGGCCTCCAAGAAGATCTGACCGTCAGTAATGGAAATGACGTTGGTAGGAATGTAGGCGGACACATCTCCTCCCTGGGTCTCAATGATGGGGAGGGCAGTCATTGAACCACCACCGAGCTTGCGGTTCATCTTGGCGGAACGCTCCAGAAGACGGGAGTGCAGGTAGAAGACATCACCGGGGTAAGCCTCACGACCTGGGGGACGACGAAGCAAAAGGGACATCTGACGGTAGGCGACGGCCTGCTTGGACAAATCATCGAAGACGATCAAGGCGTGCTTGCCGTTATCACGGAAGTACTCTCCGACAGCGCATCCAGAGAAAGGAGCGAGGTACTGAAGGGGAGCGGCCTCGGATGCAGTGGCGGCGACGACAACGGAGTACTTCATGGCATCGTTCTCCTCAAGGGTCTGGACGAACTGAGCGACGGTGGAACGCTTCTGACCAACAGCGACGTAGACACAGTACAACTTCTTGGCCTCCTCAGTGCCATCGTTCCACTTCTTCTGGTTGAGAATGGTGTCCAAGGCGACGGCGGTCTTTCCGGTCTGACGATCACCAATAATCAACTCACGCTGACCACGACCGACGGGAACCATGGAGTCAATACACTTGATACCAGTCAACATGGGCTCACGGACGGATTCACGGGGAAGAATACCGGGGGCCTTGACCTGGGCACGGCGACGCTCAGTGGCGGCGATGGGGCCCTTGCCGTCGATGGGGTTACCGAGGGCATCGATGACACGACCCAAAAGAGCCTCGCCAACGGGGAGATCGACAATGTTACCGGTACGCTTGACGGTATCACCCTCGCGAATGAGACGATCGTTACCGAAGACGACAATACCGACGTTGTCGGCCTCCAAGTTCATGGCCATACCCTATGATTGAAAGAGACAAAATAGGTCAATTCCTTGTTTATCTGACTTCAAGTCGGATATGAAGCGCTGAGGCCCAATTGCTTAATTGGTGACCAGTTGACACTCAATTGATCCAAGAAAGTGCGATCCTGTTCCCAAAAAGTCGATGTCCGCCCTTTACCTTGACACCGCTGGAGAACTCAACCATCTCCTCGGCCTGGCAGTTCTTCAAACCGTAGACACGGGCAATACCGTCTCCGATGGACAAGACACGACCGGTTTCCTGGATATCGACGGAGGAGTTGAGGCCGTTGATGCGGTCCTCGAGGATAGAGGTGACCTCAGATGTGGCTATTGTAGCAAAAGATAGAGCAACCACGTTAGGAACACATGCCATAGAGTGCGTCCACTATCCAAGTAACTGAGGGCAATTCGCCTTCGTACCAGGCTTGGCAGTAGCATAGTTGCGGAAGGCCGAGAGGGCACCAACGTTGGCGCGGACCTAGTAATGGCAAAGAGAGAGCGAAAGGCGGGTGTTAAGGCCCGAGTGCCACGTTCAAAAGAAAAAAAAGTGTGCGTGGACGTATGAAGTGGATAATTGGGTTTGAAGACTACAAAATAAATACAACAGGAGGGTCCCTCTATTGCCCAGATCCGACTGGTTCCGGCAAGATCATACTGCCGGAAACGATGGACCATAGATCCAACCCTCATCGACTTTTACATGCTTGCAAACGACCGATTTGTCCTGTGACAGAAAACAGCGCTACTTTGGTAACGGAAGAGTCGAGGGATGTTTTGGTTCTGAGCAATCCTCCAGAGTTGGATCCATGTTGTAGCCAATCGAGTTGCCACAATCCAATGCAGCGTGTTTGTTATCGATCAACTGTTACTGCTTACTCCTGACCTTGATCCCTACACGCTGTATAGGATCAGAAGCGCCGTCCTGTTGCAGTTGCTTTGGCCATGACCCGCCGTGGGATTTTTTTCCTTTACTTATTGAAGGTGTGATGTTTCCTGAGGGTTGGTAGAGTGCGGACGCGACCATTAAGGAAGATGCGTTGCATCGAGAGAATAGAAGGTATTGAAGACAAGCAAGGAAAGGAATCCAATGCAGCGGAAGAGGATTAAGGTGGCATGGGATACAGGCTGGGTTCGTGGGTATGAGTGTGTGTGATTAAGAGAGAAAAAGATAAAGAAAGAGTGTGTGAATGTATATGGGGATAAAGGGCGGGGATGATGACTGATCCTGTTGATTCTAGTGGGGCGGAGGGGGAGAGAGTAGTGAGAAGATACGTACCACAGGGGTGCTGCGCGCCAGGGCGATGGCGGCAGGGCGAGCAGCGCGGGAAAGGGAGCGAAGCATGGTGTGATGTGGGGAGAGGGGGGAGGGGAGGGATGATGATCAAGAAGAAAAGGGTATGTGAGGGACCTGAGTGGAAAAAGGAAGAAATACGAGTTCCCTCCCTTCCGGGCGGAACCAGAGGGAGAGCGAGGAGGGGTAAACAAAAGCAAACAGCGAAGCTGTCTGTACGTAGCAATTCCCCACGTACAGAAAGCGGCGCTGCCGCTGAGTGACGTCACTGAAGGCGCCCTTGCTGGGTCGCTTGGACCCTCCAGCTTGTCCTTGCCCTTGCCCATGCCCCACTGGGCTACTGCTGCTGCACTGCCCACAGCTTCCATGTGCGGCCTTGCATCTTGCATCCAAGTGCAGTGCCCATTCTTATCTACTGGCTGAAGGTAGAGCAGTCGCTGTTGATGGAATAAATGGCTGCCATAATATCGCGGTGCATGGTAGTAGCGCAATTTAAGCAGTGTAGCCTGCGGATCTCGATCTGTCCGACAAACTGCTCGCAGGTTGGACACTTCTTGGACGTGTGTATTTGTTCACTCCAACCACGATGTATCCAAGTGGCCTGGCCTATGTGGGCGTTAATAAAAAATAAAATAATAAAGCATCAATAATATCAGCACAATATTCACAGTATCCAAACATGATACAGATCTGCATACTTGAACAAAGTAGGACTGAAAGGACTCATACAATAAGGAAAGCCTAGTCTTTGTTGAGAACTTGCCTAGGCCGACTCCGATCACAACCTTGTTGGTCTCATCCCTTTTTTTGTTCGCCACGCGTCCCAAGCCAAACGTACCTACCAGAGAGCTATTGGTCAGTACATAGAGCACCTTTCAACCACCGACATCGATGAGACAGACAGAATCCTGCTCCACAAACTCTGTCCCCGCGTTCCCAAGGATGGTGCCAGTAACAACGATTCCGATAAGGCTGCTCAAGAACTCCAAGAACTTGATATGCACGACGACAAGGTTGACACGAGAAATGAACAAATGGGCATCCTATTATCGCTTCTCGTGTGCATCTACAACTCCGAACTTCCCTCTAATTCGGGACCGGTGTCCCATGTCCTTTGGTTCAAGAACTTCTTGCCAGCCATAACTAAGGACGAGGTAAATATGGCATATCCAAGATCCACTATTCTGAGATCTATTGCCCAACAGCTTTCGGTCGAGTTAAAGAATCATTACAGTAATGGCTCTAAAGATCTTTGTGATAAGGTACCGGCATGTAGCTTCATTCGGCGCTATCGTCTGCATACAGGCCAAATTGTATCAAGGAAGACCTTGCTGACATTGCCCATCCTTTTCAAACTAGGTCAAAGCACGCAAGGAAAAAGGTCTTTTGCCTGCATATGCACTAGACAGCATCGATCATGGCTTTTCAGCAATCAAGAACTTTATTCTCCTAGACAGAGTCTGCACGAGTGGCCGAAGGTTGGCTCCGCTAACCTCCTTTGAAGACATTTTCGTATCTCTTTCGAAGTTGGATCTGATAAAGATCTTTTGGCGAGACGTGGCCTTACGAAAGCTACTTCAAGACCATGCCAAGCCTGATTTCCCAAGCACTGAAAATATCGTGCAGGCGGATGTGTTGTATTAGTTCTTGGGAAAAGCACTTGGACTATCAAGCTGTTTACCGACATTGGAAAATATACACCAGAGTAACAGAAAACGCTCAAAGACTATAAGGGAGAACGTTTGTAATGCCTTTGGACAGAATGAGACAGCATATTGAAGCTATTCAAGGCGACAGCTTCGAACCCAGCTCGTACAAGGAGCGCGGCTATGCTCTACGCGGCTCGTTTCGAACGGATGGGTTTCGGCTCCAACGGTTAGCATTCAAGCTGAACGAACTCAATGCGGTCAAGTACAGGCGACTTCCAGAGGCCAAGCTGCCTCCTCGTATCACTTCTACTCTCGGCGGTACGGACTATTTTTTGACCGAGATCAAGAATGTCGTGAAGACTAAGCAGAATGTCTCGGATCTTTGGGGATGTGGTCCGGAGCAGATCAGTATTTTAGGTTTGGATCTAGGGCAAGCATTCGTGATAGGAGCGAGTGCCTTATTGCTCAATCGTGAGAGGCCCAAGCTGGACAAAGGAACAGGGACGAATATTGCCACCAAGGAATCATCTGGAGAGATAAAGGCCCCCAAGTTTTTCAATCTTGCTGTCAATCAGAAAGCGGTGTATCAGCCTACACGACACTGGATAGAACAAAGGAATGACAAAGCAATCTACGACTCGACATCTATCAGCAGCATCGAGAGCAACTTGCCCCCCTACGCGGCTCTGGATCAAGCATCAAAGATTACGTCGACAAGCTCAAGGATGTGGAGGCATATCTCGATTCTTTCTACAGCAGCAACATGGTCCTCAAGAGACACAAGAAGGCCGCGAGACGAAGAGTACAGGCAGATTGCCAGCCGTCTTCTCAAGCTGGTTGGCGGATCAATTGGCGCCAAGAGAGAAGACAGTAACAAGGTTGTGATCGGCGTGGGTCTCGGGAAGTTTTCTACAAAGGCCAAACTGTCTTCTTTGCACGAGTCGTTCCAGTCGTACTTTGTCTAGAAAGTAAGTGGCCGATGATGTCCCTTAGCGACCCTGTAATTGCACTCTCTTGCGAGACATCACGACTAATCTCGCCTCTCTCTCCAATTTGTTTCTGCTTCTCTCTAGGCCAGATCGCTTGGCTACATTGTTGTAGATATAAATGAGTATTACACCTCGAAAAAGTTTCCGAGCTGTGAGGATTTCGTTGGTCAGGTTAATATCCGCCGGCTTTATTGTTCAATGTGCAAGACACTCGTGCATCGCGATATCGTGGCCGGCCACAACATCAGCAATGCAGTCCGTGGCCACCTGATAAGCCAGCAGCGGCCCCTGTACCTCCAGCCCAAAGATATCGATAGGAACTACCCTTGGATGCAAGAGCCAAGTCCTCATTCAATGGGCAGCAGTAACACAGGCCATGAGAGTCGTGTTGGACATGGTGGGATCAAACGACAAGCACCGTCAGAGTGGATGGACTCTCCAAGGCGCAAGATAATTCAGGACTAGTTGTAGACATTTTGTGTGTAAGTAAACACATAGTCTTAGTTTGGATCTTTTACACGTCCAATGGGCGCGAAGATTTATGTGTTGCTGTGTATGCAGTAATAGAGGCTGGCACAAAATCCGAATGAGATCTACGCGGCGCGACTTTTTGTACACATTACTTAGATAAATGGGCAGATCTACGGTTTATTAGTTTTCTATATCATTAAGTATCTTGCATTGAACGGCGGCTACAACTACAGGCCGCGATATTGCGTAAAGCACCAACTGTCGTCGAGGACGCGTGTTGTAGTCTGTCCAAGAAAGCGTTGCCAACTCTTTACAGAGCAGCGACCTTGGCGACCAACCCGGCCTTGACGAAGAGCTTGGCGCAGAGCTCGATAAAAGCCTTGACGTGGATATCGATATCGGAGCGGATGCGGACGATGGCATGGATGTCAGCATTAGCAACACCAAGGCGGAGAGACAGGTCCTTGATGAAAGCGCTGACGCGGACCTTGGCATGGACTGCGGCGTCGGCCTTGACCTTGACAGCCAACTTAGCGACATCGACCTTGATCAGAGCATCAACCTTGGCGACAATAGTGCGGGCGTTCTTGTTCAGGCAGACGTGGTCGCAAACGGGGCAGATCTTATCAACGACAGCGCGGACATGGGCATCAATATTGGCAAGCACAAGTGCCTTGGCATCGGCCTTGATCATGGCCTTGATCTCAGCATCGGCGGCAGCCTTGGCGCGGACCTCGAGATCCTTGACGTTGGCGTTGACCTTGACGAGACCGCCGAGGACGTTGGCATTGGCGTTGACCTTGACAATGAGATCGGCGCAGACGGCAACCTCGAGGTCGACGCAGGCCTTGGCCAGGATCTTGGCTTCGGCATCGACAAAGACCTTGATGACCGCATCGACAGCGTTGCTGTTGCCTCGCTTGAGGATGTCAACAGCCTTTTCCTGGTGCTGGATAGTAGGGAGAGCCTGAGTGGAGGCGCAGAAGAAGGAGAGGGCCAAGGCAGCGGGGATAAATTGGATGAACTTCATTTTCGGTAAGGTGGGTGGGTGAGGGTGAGTAGGTAAGAGGGGATGGACGTGTGGGGGAGAGGTGTTTTGAATGAGAGTGCTGTAGAAGCTGGAAGTGTTGGTTTGTTATAATGAAAAAAAGAAGGCGGTCTGACACCGTATTTATACTGGCAGGATTGTCGCTTCCTTGATGAGATGTAGCCGTACAACCATAGCTGGCTCCCTAGAATGGGCGCTGTCTGCATGACTTGTACTCTGGCCCCTGCTAGCTGTTTGCGGCCTTTCTTGGCTATAGATATTAAGATATTAATAGCAAGGCAGAAGACGTGCATAGGAGAATTAAAATAAAGATCAGGGTGAAAAAGCGCTGCAAGGGGCTGCTCTACCGTTATACAGAATATTAAGAGCAATGGCTGGCCGTTGGATGTTGCATGCAGAAGTTTAGGTTAGGGGGACATTTTAAGAATTGGATGCATGGTAAGGCATTTGCATACTCTCCACACTGTACCAGTGGATGCACCAACACCGCCAACCCACCAACGCCATGACATTCATTTACTTGCCAGACCCCCTTTCCAAGACTTGATAAAAAAAAGAAAAAAAAAAGGATAAGTAAATGTGAGCCAAGATGTCCCCCTTGTGATGCAACTTTATTAAGCCCTAGGCACCTCTAACGGTGCGCAGGCACTTATGGTATATTTAGACAACCAGAGGCGGACGCGTCGCTGAGGTATTCCATCGGTATACCGACTTGCATAGCGCGTCCTTCATGGTCCATGCTCTACATCTTATTGAGCCCCCCCCCCCCCCCCCCTCCCCTCCCCCTCCCCGATTATCCCACTTAACCTCCACAGATGCGCCCTTTTACCCGTCAAAGTATGTTGCATTGTGGATGCCAATCTTTTAATAGGTCCCCGATCCCGTTGTGGGCTGCTAGGATCATCTAATGGCATATTGTCTTCCAAAGTGTACAGATATGGAAAATAACGAACTGAGGGTGCTGGCTGTCCTATTCTATTGCATGCGATGGAGGTTTTCCCTTCACACAATTACTCTTGTCTCCTGTCATTCCATCCAAAAGCCCGTAGATTGCTGCAGTCTAGAACTCGAGGGCGATCAAACACGAAGGATTCTCCGCCCCAGCATGATTAGGCCAGGGGGTGCTCACCTTTCCGGAAAATAGGAACAAGGTGAAGAGACCTGCAGCAGAAAATTGGCTTAGTTCAGGCCTAGCTGCATATGTCCAGGGGCCCTAAACCCCTAAAATTTGAGCCCAAATCTAGATCGCCAACATCCCCCCCCACATTGACCTACGGCAGCAACGTCCATCCGTACAATAGAGTAAAAAGAAAGCGTTCTTGTCAGAGTATTTTATTTTTATTTTTATTTTCATGTTTAAACTTAACGTACGCTCATGGGCTGGTAAGGTTGATGCATCCATGGTTGGATCTGCCCCAATGAAGGATATTTTGGTAGCCTCGAAGCACAGGATGCTGTAAGGTGAATGGTCTCTCAAACACCTCTTGCTCGAACTGATGCTGATATCCATCCTCCGACCTGTCACTCTCATGTCCCGTGTCTTCATATACAAAGCCATTCGATGCAGCAGTGTGCTGCTTTTGAGCCGCCTTTCCACCAATTAACTTGGCAGGCTCCTCGACATCATGCATCGGAAGCTGTTGTTTTGCAGCTGAAGTCGGAGAGGTCTTAGACTTGTCCTGCGAGCCGTCGCGCTTTAGGTGAACGGCATCGGCATAGGAGAACTTCTTGGGTGCAGAAGGGCGAACGGGTGCAGCAGCTGCCTGTGGGGGTGGTGAAGCTGAGTTCCTTACTGTTGCCCTGTTCTTTTTCGCGTTTTTAAAGCCGTAGGGGTTCATTTCTGGTCGGTTGTCCTTGTTCGGGGTCCTGTTTTCCGTCATCGGCAGGGGCGCAGGTTCATTCCGAACTATCGCAAGGAGCGCGGTATGAGAACGGCAATTCATATCCGCGCAAATTCTAAACAGCGGCGAGCACACCCGTTCAAACACCTACCGATATATGCTAACATCCTGATTAAGATGGATCCTGTGATATATGCATCGTAGCCGGCTTCATGCGCCAAATCGCGCGACATGTAGCGCTGATGTCTGTAATGCGGTGCTATGAGTGGGAAGGAGTTGTGTTCAATTTGCATATCTTCCGTACGCGTTGAAAGGAACGTCGTCCCGTTATGAGGGATGTACATGTAGCAGACGTACTGATTTTGGGACATCCCATAAAGTTCACAGTGCCAACCATGTTTTCCAATCCACCTAGGCTGGAATCGTATGCCATACCCTAAATTGATGGAGTCAAGGAAAATGAACGTATAAGTCGAAAGCACCAACAGAAGTATTCGATATTGAGCCTTAACGGCTTCGAGATGCATACCTTCAAGGCGTTGGCGGTGTAGGACACGTATTTCGTATCCATCACGCTATTATATAGAATAAACAAGACTAATAGTTCATTCTCCTGCATTGTTCGAACAGCACCCAGCAACACAGTAAACCACATACGTAGGAAAGGTGCGGTGGATCATTTCCTTGTAGCCCTCCATGGTCGGTGGCAAAGGGCCAACAAACTGAGCCAAGATATACGCGAGATCGATTACGATGTTGTGACCGACAATTGGTTTCCCACACGCGGACAGTATATCGATCACGGAACGAAAACCGATTGCATTCTCGACATCTCTCTGTCCCGTGGCGGAAGATAGGCGCATATAGAGTATGAAAGAAAGTCAATATTAGTTCATGAAGTGATCGTTAACAGAAGTTGGAGACTTGTCGAAAGATATCAAGACACACCTGAACGGCGAAGTGCTGTTGTTGCTTTTGATAAATCAGGTCTTTCTCGTTGGTCTTGGTAATTTGTATGCAACCACCATGTCCTTTAGCCTGCAGTTCCGTCGGCCATCTAACAATGGGATAAACATGTCATGATCATTAATATCGCTTCTGTTAGGCAGTCGATCATATAATCCAGTACCATGCCTCGAATGTGTGAACTTACAGCCGACGAACCTCTTGGTAGATCAATCGTCGCTGATAACCATTGGAACTTTGAATATTGATGAAATTAAAAGCACCGTTATTTGCCTTCCATTCCGTAATCCGAGCGCTGGTTCGAAAGACAACACGACGACCCCTGTAAGTATGCAGTCTCACATGCTTCCAAATGTCCGGGTTGAAGAATAGTAAAGAAAACGCTGCTTACATCGCGTCATCTAGCCACGCTCTCATTGTAGGATCCACACCGATGGTCTGGAAATCGTTGTTGGCAATTCTAGTGCGCTCCTTTCTGTAGCTTTCCTCATCTGCCTTGGTCATGTAATGAACACCTACATCAAAGAAGAACCTATGTCAGCCACGGACACCATTGCTGCAGCAGCATGGATACAATCAACGGATACCAGCGACGAACCGTGGTAAATCCACTTGTTGAAATCGAAACGATTTTTTGCCAAGAAATCCAGACTGGAGGCCTCCGTCAAAAAACAGCGTCCCTGAGGCGAATATCCTGATAGGGTCGTTGGAAAGATGAAAAAGTTGAACGGTTTTGCGCTGTAGCTGCCATTCCTGGGATCAAACTTGAAGGTCGAGATTCCGATCTGAACAGTAAGGAACTGGCTTGCACTCTTTCGAAGCTCCTCATACCCCTGCTCCAGCGTTGTGCTTTGAGTGCGTTTGTTCGGTTCCGTGTGAAGGCCTGTGTTGCCAGAGATTCCACGGCTAATAGGGTTATGTTTCTGCATCAATATTTTCAGGCACCACGCGCGATCGATCGAGCAACAGGACCCTACCAGAGAACTCGGCATCAAGGGCGATGAATTCACATTCATCTATGGCCTCCTTGATGTAGGGCAACTCCGCGTGGAAGTTGTCTCGGAGGATCTCCATGGCGCCGGTGTGGAATGAAGAGGGTGAGGGACAGAGAGAGGATGGTCAGGGCGCCAACGTGGGTGGTGTCATGTTTTGGTGGCGAACAATATTTCGTCGTTTGAAAATGCTTTATTGGTTACAGTGTCTTAACGCTCTAATCGCGTCCTCGGCCGCGTCCTCCTCGACCCCCTCTTCCACTACCACGGCCACCACGGCCACCACGGCCACCACGGCCACCTCGGTCACTACCGCCTCCGCGACCACCACGGAACCCGCCTCGGTCACTACTGCCTCCGCGACCACCACGGAACCCGCCTCGGCCGCCGCTAGATCCACCCCTGGCGCCTCCTCTGAATCCATCTCTAGAGCCGCCTCTGGGCGCACCGCGGTCGTTTCCACCACGCCCCCTGCCGCCTCGGAAACCCCCTCTGGACTCACGGCCTCCTTCTCGGCCGCCGCCCTCGTGTATAGATCTCCTTGGGCGCTTCTTCTCTTGTGCTTCCTCTGCGGGCTCCTCATTTTCTTCCTCGCCATCCTCTACTCTCTTGCGTTTGACCGCTCTCCTAGTTTCGCGTTCTGACCTCTGCTTATTGACCATCACGTTTTCGATCGAGAACTCGACAATCAAACACTTCTTCTCACCAAACAGCGACGGGTTGTTGTTCAACCACCGAAGACCAGCCAAGGCATGGGCATGAGTCGAGTACTCCAAGAAACCGTAACCCTTGGACCGCAATTCCTGCGTTGCTGCATCGACGCGATCCTTGGATCGAATCACCTTTGCCTGCTTCACAAACACGCGCTTGTCCCAGCCCTCGGCCTGCTCCTCCTTGGTAAGATGGGCTCGCTTGCCCTCCTTGACCTCGTTCTTGAACTTTTGGATCGCCTGGACTCCCAGCTTTCGAAGCTCCTTCTCGTCCATCTTCAAGGGTAGGTTGCGGATCGAGAGGCGGGTCTTGGAGATAAAGAGCGAAGGGTTGCGGGCGAGCAACGCACGACGGGCCGAGAATGAGGTCTGGCGTTTCGAGAGCTCGCTGGGGAGGATGGCGGCGGCAGCAGGAGAATCCGGGAAGATGACGCCCTCGCGCATGAGATACAGGTTTCTGCGGTCTTCACGTTCGCGCTTGTGTTGTCCAGCTTCCAGCAGGTTTGTAGCCGATGTTTTATCGACAGCGCGGACAACGTTCAGAACACGTCCATTAAGAGTGAACTTGACAGCCAGCTCTTCGGGCAGGTCTGGCTGCAAAATTGTATGCTTGACAAAGTTGTTCTTCTTCTTCCGGTCGTTCTCAGCCTGGATGGGGTTGACAATGGCAGCAACCTTCTCAGCCTCAATCATGCAATTGTCGGCTGCGCCCTTATTGAAGTAGCAGACAAATCCTGTTCCTCGAGAGCGCCCAGTGTCATGGTCCATTGTCACACGGCAGTAGCGGATCTTTCCCCAGTGACGAAACCTTAGAAACAAGAACCAAATCGGCGTCAATATTCTCGTCAAAATAGTCTCCAATCAAACAAAAACAACCAAAGCACAGGGACCCTTACAGCTCAAAGAGATCGTCCTTGGTGGCTTCAAAATCCAGATTGCGGACGAACAGAGTTGTTCCTTCACTTGGATCAGGAAGGGCCATCTTTTCTAATGACGTGCAGTGCAAGGTCAAAAAGCAGGAGTTAAAATTAACGGTCAAGGATGCCATACACCTGCATGCTGTCCTGAAGCAGAAAATGACATAAAGAACTGAGGTTGGCGATAAATAACCTACTCTGTTCCTTTTCCTCGGCTTCTTCTGCATCGAGTGCTGCCAAAGCTGCGGCGTCCTCCTCCTCCGCATCCATCTCTTCATCAGAGTCCTCAGCGTCCTCCTCCTCATCGTCCTTCAAATGATCCAGGTTCAGTTCTTCGTCGTCATCATCCTCACTCTCCTCTTCTTCGTTCTCCTCCTCATTCTTCTCATCCTCGTCCTCGTCTTCTTCGTCGTCGCCATTCTCGTTTCCTCCTGTCTCATTATCAGAAGACTGCTCCTCCATTTCGACATCCTGATCTTGCACCTCCGGTGCTGCTGCGACTGCTGCCGATGTCTCTCCTGTCCGAGACTGGGCCTCAGCCTCCTCGAAACGGTCCTTGGCCAAAGCCCAATCAACAGCGATAACACGGCCGTGATGCTCAGTTCCGTTCAGGGCCGCAACAGCTTTTTCAGTCGCATCCAGATTTTCCATTTGAACGAATCCGAATCCTCGCAAGGGCCCGCCCTCGTACTTGCGGGGCAGATTGACATCATGGACCGTGCCGAACTTTGTGAAGAGTGCGCGCAGTTCTGATTCCCTGTACTTCCATGGCAAGTTGCGAACAATCAATCGGCAGCGTTTGTATACTGAGGGCGAGGCGAGCAATGTGGCATGAAGCGCACAGCCTTTAAAAATGTGTCCATCCAGTGCCTGGACTGCTGAGGCAGCCAACGCAGCCGTGCTGTAGATAACATGAGCTGTAGAAAAATGATTGACAAACAGTGATTAGTAATTGCTACTCTCGTCTTCTTAGCCCTGCTGTCCCTGTAAAGCGGTTGTATGAGGCTGTGGCTCTTTGTTTCCCAGTGTATCATACCTGTTCCTTCTTCAGTTTTCTCTTCGTTTTTCTCTTCCGCTGCTGCGCCCTCCGAAGCTTTAATAATAACTGGATAAATGACATCCTTGACATCTCCCACCTTGCGAACCCTCTTGTAAATGTGCTTCTTTGTAATATCCTTGCCCAGTCCCTTCAGCGCAACCGTCTGGAATGAATAACTAATCAGTCAAGCAAAAAAGTTGGAATAGGGATTAGCATTAGACTAACGCATTCTCTCCATGCTTCAGGAAATTAAATGAGGCACAAAAACACCGTACTTTTTCTCCTTGGGTTCCTCCGAAGAATTAGCAGCTTCCTTGGTCTTCTTGGGTTTGTCGCTCTTAGACTTGGGTTTGGGCTTGAGTTCTCTCTTTGGCTTATCTTCCCCATCATCTATTGCAGAGTCAATGTCATAGTAATCATTAATGTCCACGAGCCCTATGCCAATTGAATGATCCAAGCCAGGTAAAACAAGGCAAACATACGGGATTTCTTAACGGCCTTCTCCATGATCAAAGGTCTCTGCTTCAAGAACTTCACACTACGCAATTCATTGATAGCCTTGTCTGCATCATCTGGCAGGACAAACTGCACGAAACCATATCCCTTGTTCTTGGATGGTCCCTTGGCAGCGGCGGCAGCAGCCGCAGCAATTCCTGTCTTGTTATCCTCGCCCTCGGGCGACTCTGCAGCAGCCTGCTCCGCGCTTCGATCCAGGACTACGAAGCATGATCGCACAGGTCCGACCTCTGAGAAGAATGCCTCCAACTGAGCGCTTGTTGCCTCATAGGGAAGTCCACGGACAAAGAGAGTAGACTTGCTAGTATTCTCCTCTGCAGGTGCGGTGGTTGTTGATGGGGTGATGGCGGCATCGGGCACAGCTAGTACTGAAGTGTCCGACATGGTGTATTATATAGACGAGTCTTGGGAATGAGACGGACGAAGCTGGACAGTGGTTCAGGTAGCAGCAGCAAAAGTACTGGTCGTGAGCATAAAAAGAAAAAAAAAAAAAGTAAGTAAACAACAAGCCATGCAACAAAGACTGCTATTAGCCGCGCACATAACGCGCTTGTGCTACTATACATTTCTCTACGCGCTCAATAATATTTTCTCGACGTTGTCCTTCATCTATCCACGCGCGGCACCAGACTCTTGTCCGATGTTAGGGATTTCGGTCGATCCAGCCAGAGCCTCTTCCTCGCTCTTCGCATCGTTCTGCAACCTCAAGGAAATTTCTGGCGCCCCAGCACCGTTGTTGAGGGGACGGTCCACATTCAACCTGGCGCACCCTCTGGTAGATCTACTCTGGCACTCTCCAGTAACCGCTCGAATCCTGTCACAACAGTCTTGAGAAAGAAGGCAAGAAAGCTATCGGGGTCTCCTTCGTTCTGCTGGATGTAGGCCAATCTTCGAGGTCATTCTGACTGTTGCAACGATCACATAGTCTCTATCTTCGTGTGCTATATTTCGTGACTCTCCTTCATCTTATCCCGCAATTGCCTGCCCGATTCTGTCGGGGATTTGATTGTAATAATATTGGGGTCTCCGTTTTGCGTCCTCTCCTCCACTTCATTGCCCTCGCTTTGACCAGAATTATGGTCGCTTGACTCCGTCGGTTGCTTATGTTACGTATTTGAAATCGGCTTATGGTATCGTGTGTGGCCTTTGCAAGAGTCTGGGCGGACCAGTCATACTGCGAAGCCCATCAATCATGAGCTCCTCTCCCTCGTTGATGCGCCTCCAAACCATACTTGCAAGTTCATCCGATTACCCCTTCCAGTTGCTTTTCAGGCACTACAGTATCAGTTTCCCGACGCGATGATCTCAGATGGACTTGAGATCGGTTGGCCTCTCAGGATAAGTCAGGTTCTTGGATTCAGTCTCGACTCTCGAGAGTCTTTCGAGCGACCGCGTCATCGTCGTTCATATACTGGCCGGCGATTGAGCGGAGGGAGCAGGCGAACACATCCAGATGAGGAAGTTTCGGAGGTTTGCGCATACCTGAAGAATGATTGGCGGCAGTAGCTTGTTCAGGACAGAGGCTATGAAGAGGATGTGTGAGGCGCTCTTGGGCCCCGACGATCGCCTAGGTTGTAGCTATTGGTCAGTCTCCTCTTCGCTATGAGGCTCCCACTCCATTTGTGACATGGCCAGGTTCTCAATAATGTCCTCGAACTGCTCCAACTCGTCATTCTGAATGAGTTCTTCAACGATTTGGGAAAAGGCTTCTTCCCTCAGACTTGCTTGTTCTACCAGTTGATTGATGAAAGATCTGACTTTTGTGAGGCGGGGATTGTTGTCTGTATCGAAGGCGTCTTCATTGCCCTCCTGAGTTGTGCCATGATTGATGAAGAGGCCATCACTGGCGCTGTGACCTCAAAGGACGACCTGGCCATAGGAACAGTTGGTGCGGCTATAAATGGGAGCTCGGTTGACTCTTCCTTCCCATATCCCTTGACGTGTTTGGGCGATCTGTCTATCACTTTCATCCTCGTCAGGTTTGACAAGAGGAGCCTGCGTAGTCTGTGGATTGTCATTCACCGATGGTTTGACAGCGAAGACTAATGTCGTCGTTGCTACTGTAGGGACGGCCAAGAAAATAATAGGAGTTGCCGTGATTTGCTCAGTTATAGATCTCAAAGCAGAGGTGGAGTAGAGCTGCATAGATGAGTTGTCGGACAGATTCTCGTCTTGTTTGTGGGAAAAGATTTGAGTGGCTCCGTAGATCATGGCACCGAGAGGGACTGGCGTCAGAAGGAGAGGCCATATTGCTACCATGACTGCACTGTGTTTCTCCTTTTCTTGCTTGCGTATATGTTATATGGTCGGATACAGCTGAGAAGGGCGTGTCCCCTTTGGATCAAGTTGAATAAAAGGAAAAAGAAAGACGAAAGTGAATGGTCTTGGAATAAGCAAATGTTCCTATGCGATCGATGTACGTATGAGCTAGTGGTGCAAAGCTAGTCCTTAGGCCGATGTGGAACAATGACAGAAGGGGTACCGTGGTGTGAGCGAGGCAGCAATGCGCGTGAAAGAAACGTGTTTCACCATGACACGCACCTCGAGGTAAAGACGCGTTCTGAGGTAAAGACGCGTTCTGAGGTGCTGCTTCCTACGTAGCCCTCTGTAGATAACCGTATTCGCGCTGGCCACTGGTAGTTGATCGCCGCCCTTGCTGGAATTGGTCGGTACCGATTTGTGGATAGGGAGTAACCAGAAGGCGACGCATGCAACCGGCAACATGCAGAGGAGACCGGTAAGTTGACACTGGGCAGCACTGCCACATTGGAGATTGGTGTATCTGTGTGGCCATGCGCCGCTGATCAAACCCAAAATGCATTTAAAGTTTAGGCTGTAGCACGTTTTGGCATGTCTGTTCGTACCTGAATATCCTGGTGGCCAAAAGAAAAGAAGGATGCTCCCTCATCAGGAAGCATTTTCCCCGGGGGCGAAGAGAAGCGCCGCAGGTAACTGTAAAGTAGCATCGTGAGAGCAGCGATCACAACGAAAAAAGTGGTGTCTGTTGAAGGAGAGGTGACGGGAATACGATAGGGATAGTGGTTCGTGTCCTATGTGTTTAATATACACAAATGAACTGCATGAATGCATGGCCTCGTTTTGCCATGGCTCACTACAGCAACAAAACAGCAACAGCAACAGCGACGCATCCACGCTGTTTTGTTTTGTCGACCTTTCTCTCGAATCTCTTCCTCATTCCATCCCTCATTTGTCTTCCCCACCCTTCTCATTCAAAAAAAGAACAAAGCATGGCAAGCTCGGTACTCGCCGCAGCCGCGTTTTGCGAAAATACCCTTTTTGTCCAATATTCGAGTGATTCCCGCTATCTCGGTCCAATTCTCGCTTTATATCAACAACAAACCTATCCCAATCCTAGTTCAAGCAGTAGTAGTGTCACTGGCAGTGGAGCTCTCTCCGACGATGATGAGCCACTGAACACCCGCAATGGCACCAGCACTCTGACTTACATTCCACAAATAGTCCAAGGCAATATCAACATCGGCAGCAACCTCAATCCACCAGTCAGCATGGTCGCTACCACCTCCTTCGAACCTTCAGGCCTTGGCGGTCGTCGGCACGACCTTCTCATAGGGCCCAATCAGGCTGCAGCAACGACTAGCATATTCCGCTTATCATCGCAGTCGCAATATCCTTCCTCCGTTTGGTCCTCTGCAACTGAAGGTCCTAGTTCGGTGCTCACCATGGCCACATCGAGACTCTGGATGGCCTCCGGCTCAAGTGACCAGAAGCGTTCGTCACCAGAAGGCACTGCAATTTACCAGTTATTTGCAAACCAGACCTCAAACGCGTACCAATTGCAGAAAGTAGATATGTCCAAGACGGACATGGCATCGAGACCCCTGAGCACGCTGGTCTGGACACGACCTATAAATTCGATTGATACGATATTGAGCTCAAAGGTGTTGAGATTTCTGGATGGTGGATACTACGACGGCGTGGTTATCGGGCAGTGCGTGGGAGCGGCACAGGGAACCTGCTTAGTATTTTATAACGATGACACGGTGAACGAGGCCGTAAGTGAAAGCGTCTCAATGATCTTCTTGAATAGTTATGCAGTTTGTTGCATAATGACTACGCTGGAAACAGAGACTGATGATATCGCCGCTGCTCGGATACCTTTGTTTTCTTGGCGATAGATCACGACAACAATGCCCTTCGATCCCCGCAGCTGTCTCGCAGCAGGTACTGGCTTTTATTCGCAGGCTCAGCGACACTCTTTCTTCGTGTATTTAACCAACGTCCTACATTTCGGATTCTTTCTCATAGATAACGGATCTATTGTCATGGCTACGTCTTCGCATACTGCTACATACACCTTCTCCAATGAGCTCTCAACAAGTTCATCTGGAGTATGGACAGTGCGCCAGACGAACGGCCTTCAGCCTAACGTAAAAGACATTCTCGCCTGCGCTGCCAAAGATCAGACCTTTTTCGCAATCCGTCAAGGTAAAAGAAGGGCGACCTGTGCAGCATTGTTTCCCCACTAGTCCACAGCTTGAAGCTAACTTAGGAACGTCAATGGATTGTTACAGGCACCGATTCGTTGCCATTGATTACTACACTGGATTTTAGCGACTCCACATCATGGACTTGGCAACCAGTGGTCCTTGCCCAACCTTTACACAGCAACGGGGGCCCTGAATCCTCAACGGAGAGTGGCGGTCGAAGAAACACATCTAAGGCCTTGGCTACCGCTGTGGTCATTGGGCTCGTTGTGGTCATTGCAATCGTGGCAATATATCTCTGGATGCGGAGGAAAAAGTCGAAGCCGTATGCGCACAAATCAAATTCTTCCAACTTTGCGCCTAGGTCCATAGTATCACCGGCTCCACTGCACGATGTGGCGCTATCAGGAGGGGCCATACCATTTCAGACAATGGATCAGTCAGCATCATATACCCTAGCGCCAGTGATTTCCACAGGACCGACAAGAGTCAACTCATGGTCCCCAGACGCCTTGACCTCGGCTGGGATTTCGATCTCGGCAGCATACAACAACAGAATGTCTCTACCCATTATCTCCCCTGTTGGCGGTAGACCGTATCAGGCTATCTCGATGCCGGATCGGCATGGACCAATTATCGCGACATCACTCGTCTCGGCGCCTTATCGGCCATTTGTAATCCCTTCTTCGCCCATTCCTTCATCTCCGGCTATACACTCACCCACCATCCATCACAGCTCTACGCATGGGCACAAGTCGGAAGCTGCGCAGGGAAGTGAGCAGGAAGCCGCTGGCAGCAGCAACCACGGCGGGTCGTCAGGATTGTCTTCATTCTTGCGCTCGAATGCGCTCTATCCAACAGCTGAGGAAGAGGCAGCAAGGGGTGTTCATAGGGGTAGTCGTCCCCTACAGGAGATGCTTTCACCAACGCTGGCGAACGCGCAGTTGATCCTACAGCGATCACAGCAACCGCAGCAGCCGCTACAGCGACCAGCATCTCAGTAGCAGCAAACGTCCACATTTACAGTAATCACGTCCACCAAATTGCCTACTCAAGCCGTCATCGAAATATATACCCATGACGTTGTTAATTGTTCTACGCAATAATAAAGCAAAGATAGTGCTTGCGATCTTCATCCACAATGTACATCTTTGCGATCCAATAAGTGCGGGACATTTATTCTGTCTTTTTTTTTTTTTACATGTTATTTTGAACCTTAAAGGCGTCCCAGGCAGCGTTGAGCGTGCTAAAGATTGTGTTGGCCATCATCCTTTGCTCTACCGTCGTCGAGGCATTCAGCTAAGCATTGATACGTTCGCGTAGACCCAAACACCGGCCGTTAATACCTTTACATTTCAGCACACACAGATTCATACTCGAAACACGATGGTACTTAACAAGCAAACTATATCATACCTTGTCAGGATGCATTTTTGCGATCGCCCTCATATACTTGACCTTCACCTGCGCCGGCGTCACCAACTCATGCATTCCTACGGGCTTCCAGGCCGCTCCCTCCCAAAGCACCGACCCCAAGGACGCCAGCAATGCTCGAATATTGTCTTCCTTGCCCGACTTCCACATCGCCATCTTCATGTCGACATGATCTGTCAGCCGAAGTTTCTCGTCCTCCTCTCGCTCTTGCTGTGCTGCAGTCTGCCGCAGTTTCGACACACCCTCAGAGCGGTTCAAATCCGCCTTGATCTTGGTCTCGTTATTCGATTGATGATGGGACGCAAAAATATCCTGCATGGGCGAGGAAGTCGAGCCAAGGCCATTCGATCGAGCAGCAGCACTGGTCGAGACAGATTTTTTTGCCACTGTGGGTATATCGTCACCATTGTTCATCATAGCAATCGCCTTCTCGCAGCGACGATGGCCCTCAGTAGCATTACGATGACCTGGCTCCAGTTCCCGCAGCTTTGCCCAGTCGTCCTTGGCTTCCTTGTACTTTTCCAGGTTCTCGTACGCAGTCGCGCGGCGCATCAGTGCCTTCCCCAGTTGATCCTTCAAATTCACACCCGCGCTCGCTGGGAGGACATCATTGACACCCTGGCCATCGGGGCCTTGGATCAGCAGAATTGATTGTTCACACTCCGTTACTGTCTCTCTGTACTCTCCGATCTTGAGCAAAGCGGCCGCGCGGTTATTCCGTGTGACAATCAAGAGAACGTGGCCAGACGGCAGAGCCTGACTGGCGCGTGCGTAAAACTCGGCCGCGTGCCCAAACTGACCCAGCTTGAAGACCTCGTTTCCTTTTTCCTTGAAATGGTTTGACTCTGTCAGCTGTTGACTGCCAGCTTGGACAAGGACACGGGGCGGCCGAGTTGGCTTGGGCGGGAGTGGCGATGGTGACCGAGCAGCAGGTCGAGAGGACGGAGCTGATGCGGATAGTTTGGACTTTGAAGCGCCCTGGGTATCGTCCATGGAGAACAGCGAATTTTGATTCCGGGATACAGAAGCACCACCCCTCCGTGAGGATGACACATATGTATCCTCGAATGTCTCTCGTTCCTGGCGTGGCCGCGATGATGGCTGTTGTCGTTGATCATGCTGCTGCTGTTGCTGCTGCCGACGTCTCTGTTGCTGCTGGCGCTGCTCTTGTTCCCGCTGTTGCTCGCGCCGTCCTGTGTAAACCTCATCCTCTGAATCCGAGTCCTTGTATCCGCTTCCTGGCTTATACTCATCCTCGATCCACTCATGCCGACGCGCAGTCGTTGACCGAGATTCCTCAACTGTCATGTCTTCCATCACCGCTTGCACTTTTTCGCGACCCTGTTTGTATATCTCATTCGCCTTGGACAAGACCGACATTCCAAAAACAGAGGCGGTGCCCATCAACTTATCCCTGTGCTGTTGCAACTGCTGCGCCGTTGTCAGCTCCTGTTGTGACTGGCCCTGGTTTCCACGTCCTTGATTTCGCCTTCTGCGATCCTCCAATGGGGGGTCGCTATCTTCACGGTAAGGTTGCCGTTCTACCTTCCTTCTCTCGCCAGAGGCAGGCGTGTGTCTTCTTGGGGGCAACTGACCTTCGGCCTCGTCATTCTGAACCAGGTACTCAATTGCCGCCTCGATGTCGCGACCACTATCGGTCATTTCAAGCGCAACCTTAGCCTGCTCAGCTGTGAAACCCATCGCGACGATCTGTGCAATGTCGCCATCCTCTCTAGTCGACGCTGTCGATGTCGCTGGTGAAGAACGAACTGATTTGGCTGAAGGCTCTTTCCTCGAGACTGGTGGACTGGACTTAGGTGAGGGCGCTGTGATAGGTGGTGGTTGTTTCCCGACAAACAAGTTCAAAGCATCAGCAGAATCCCGCTGACGTACTGGTTTCTCGGGGGGTGCCTTTTCGAATGATCCGAGATCGAATACGTCGCTCGCTGTAGTGGATGCAGGCTTAATAAATAAAAATAAAAATAAAAATAAATCGATGACAAATATACCATCAGTATATCGTAAGATTCGTTTGGTACAAGAAACAACTTTGGGAGGCATACCTGGCTGCTCTTGAACACAGCTGCGTTCGCCAGGAAATCAAGGTCCCACGGGTCAGCTGCCTTGGGGGTTGAACTTGAATGACCCGGAGGAGGGGTATTATAGCGACTACGGGGAACAAATGATTGAGATTGTCAGTTAATCTGCTAGATCGTTCTTCACAAAGTCTTCCAGGGGATAGAGGCTTTCAACCGCTTATTTACATCGCATTCAGTGATTGATTCTTCAGCGAAGGGTTGCTCCTTGAAATCTGGTCGCCTAGAAGAGCACCGAAGGGGTCTTTCGGTGTCGAAGTTGAAGTCGCGGTTGAGGGCGAAGCACTGTTGGATCTTTCTGGTTGAAGGGGTATCATAGCAGGTGAGAGCGATCGACCAAGGGCGCCTGGAGAAGCCGTCAATCCTGCAGGACTTTGATTTCGCGAAGGATTGCTCGACATGGTCTGCTGCTGCGAAAATGGCTGCGGCTGTTGGAGCTTTGGAATTGGCGATGCAAAGGCCATCGCGGGCTGAGGTGACGGTGTAGCGGTCGTCCTCGACAACCCTGCGATGTTTTCGGGACCACGCCCTCGTGATGCGGTAGACGCGCCATTGATGGGCGGTGTAAATGTTGAGCGCGAAGCCTGTGAAAATAGCGATGACGAGGACAGTGTCGGGTGCGCTGGAGTGGGACTGGCAAAACTTGGGGAGCTGCTTAGAGAGCTCTGTTGCTGATCATGCCGTCGACGCTCCTCCAATGTCATAGAATTCAGGTTCTTGGAGACGTCTGAAGCAGCATTCTGACCAAAGGATGGCATCAGCGATCCAAAGATATCGTCTGCATTCTTTTTCGGGGCAACTGAGGACGACGAGGAAGCCATTGAGGAGGAAGAGGAATTAAAAGAGGATCCCATAGTGTTATTGTTGCGGTATGGTTGGGCGCTCAAGGGAGCTGGAGTTGGGACAAGGCCGGATTTACTGAGACCCATCTGGAGGTGGATAGGCTTAGAGGTTGGCGGTGGAGGAGGCGGCTTACTGGACTTAATGCCTGTTGCGGTCGTCCCTGCGCTTCCCGTAGTCTTTTGTTCCCAGGAAAGACCTAGCAGATCATCCATAGTGGCGAGATGTGATGAGTGTCAAAGCTTGCTTGGAATTGATTCCGCGAGGATTGATGAGTGCGTTGAGGACAAGAGGGAGAGGCGGAGGAAATTATATATGGGAAGAGATGAAGGATGAAGAAGTGTGATGACTCTGCTGCAAGCCAATGTGCTCTTTCTTGAGAGCCTCTGTCCTCAATTGCCATGCAGGCCACAAAGTAGCAGCTGAAATGCATCACGTGTGAGCACCGCCTCTGTTCCAAAGCTCCGGATCCAAAGGCTGCGCGTCCGGAAGACCTTCTTGAATAGCATTGGCGGTCGTCAGAGCGGTATTCATGCAGGTATCTCGATTTACAGGCATTCTTAAAAGTGTTATCGGCTTTATTACCACGCAGGCAGTCTTCACCAAAATGCTTTCCATGAAAGGTATCCCGTAGTCAGGGCAATAATAAGCGAAGAGAAAAAGTTAACTTGGTGGTTATCCAGAATGTCCAGTCCAGAGATCGCTTTGATCTCGTCGTCCTTCTCCGGTGCCTTATAGGTGATCACCTTCTTCTTTGTCGAGTAGTTGGACTTTTGCACAGTGGCGCCCAGCAACGAGTCCAGCTAAAGAACAATGTCAATTGAGGAGCAGTGTTAGGACTGAGCTCACTTAGATACGATAACAGGTTATAATAGTGCTGGTAAAGGCTCGTCGTGCCCAATTGCCTACCAATGATCCAAAGAATCCAGCTCCTGAACCAGCAAGAATCAAAGCGAGAAAGAACTTGGCATCCAGAGACGAAACAAGTACGTCCAGTCCAGTCCAGCCCTTGCTCGATTGCCATGTGACCGGGGCCTCCAGTGCCAGCTGAGCCAGCACGCTGATAGCAGCCGTTACGCCGATCAAGAGACCTCCAGCAAACGATGCTCCCAGACCCAAGGGTGAGACACCACCGTTGGTACCTGGAGGCACCTTCTTCAGCGTGGTGATCAGAGTGGGCCAGGACTTGTTGAGAATTCCCAGCTCACTCGCCCACTATCCAATACGCGACAAAGATCTATTAGGACATCGAGACTAGTACCGTTTTCATGTATCGCAAATAAAAGCAATATCCTTACTGTATCCCCGTTGCAGCAGGCATAATGTCCAATATAGGCAAAGAGCACAGTGCTGGCCCTCCAATCGCTCATGAAAAGTGTAGCAGGCCGAGATTCCGTAGTCCAATAAATGTATTGAAAGGTAAGCGCCAATGCTGCTCCAACAGCGCCGTTCGAAAACACTTGAATGGCAGTTCTGCCACCTCCCTCCACATGATCCTCCTAAAAATTCAGCAATGAAAGCCAAATATAGCGTGTCAATTGAAACTAGCTCTTGTGCATTGTAATGCGTAGTAATGACAAATGTCGAGGAAGAAGCTCATACCTCGAGGGTCTTTTTGATTTGCGACTTGAACTAGGACATGAGCAATTGGACATGGTATCGTGAGAAAAAAAGGGGGAGGTGCAACTGACACCCCAATTCAGGCATGGACATTTATCTGGAGCCAGAGACAGGCATCACTTGAATATTCTTACCTTTGTCAAGCGACTTGAAGATAAGTAAAATGTGAGCAGCACTGACCCAAAGACGTAAGGGCTGTTGGTAAAGGTGCCCAGGCCTACAAAGGTGGCGGCGAGTGCACCTGAAGGCGCGAGCGACTTTTTTGAAAGACCATGGTGAACCATGAACGCGCAGAGGGCTGCGGGGTAGAGCAGACTCGTGGCTGTCATTCCAGCAGGCGGAGTCAGCTTGCCGGTGTGCATCTTGATGAGTGAAGAATTAGAGATGATGAGAGAAGCGCAAAATGAGGACGAAACGTGTCAAGATTAAAGCCAGCCACCAAAAATTCAGGTACGATGGGGATGGAACTTCAAATTAGGAATGTTGCTTAGTGGCCTTAGTAAAAACCCGCTTCCTGATCTTCATAGTATCGATTGTGCCATGAGTTCGTACCATCGCCATTGTAGTTTGAGAGCGCTGACGCATGTGTCGCGAATCAGTAGCATATTGGTCGACGGCGTATTGGTGAGTGAGGCGCACCAACATCCAGAGGTAACGTTTACTGGCTAGTGATATCTGGATGCGCGACGCGTAGGAATGTTGCGCTACAGAACGGAGTACTGTGCACCACCGGCGCTTGTGTTGCAGTCCATGGTGCTGTAAATGCGTCGACTATCGGTGGAACTATGTTGTATGTGTGCGGTAAAGATCCGCATTAGTGTTGTCGAGCGAATGGAATACGGGCTTCAGAGTCGCTCCATGTCTTACGTGAAGCATGCTATCATCCATGGAATAAGTACGCTCGACTAAAGCGTTTGGATGGAACTAAGGGTTTGAAGCTGAAGCGATAGGGTGCGAAAAAACGCGTCTTAGGAGGGAAATCGGTGGGTCCAGCGCGGGGCAACCGCAGGACAACTTGCGTGTGAAAAATGTTAGCTCGAACTCTGGTTTGCGTTTACAAACTTCTAGGATGCCTTTCGGCCATAAGACTTGGTTATAGTTTGCCCGTTCTCCCTTACATTTTGTACACGTTGATGCTGTCGCGACTGAGATAAGGAATTATGTCCAAGTTCTTTATATGCGTTTTTTGACAAGGACACCTAGCCCGTAATCTGTGCATGGTTGTAAAGACATGTGGATTACCAGAAAACTTGAAGGCTAGCAGGACTCAGATCGAATAGAGTTGTCCTTGCGTTTCTGCTACAGTCATGACCCTACTGACATTCAATTTGTAATATAGCCTGGCACTGTGTATCTCCAACGTAAGACAGAAGGATGGAGACGACCGCACTATGTAACTATTTTCATCAGATCTGGGTATGCTGTGCAAATAGGATCGAATTGGTTAGTTGAGAACAGACTTTGGTCTTTCACAACGGATTGGCAATGTCGCTCCAAAATAGCCATGGATGATATCGGGGCATAGATGATGGCGCTGAGTTGGCTGAGGGTTATTTGTCGATCATGGGCAAGGCTCCACAAAGGAAGGGAGTGCTCTGATATAACGCGCAGCCTCTTTTCCTTTACAAATTTCTGCAACAGCAAGAGCAGTTCCTCTCTCTTTTCTTGTTTTTTTATCCGGAGGAAGAAAAGGCCCTAGAATATACGGAAGTCGAGTGATAAAGAGAGAGGGAATAGGCTCCGTAGTGTATAGGCAGGTTGAACATAGATCGAATAGATCCATCGGGCGTCTTTGAAGGGCGTAAGTCTATCGAGGGGCCTGTAGAAGATTGGCAGAACCGCATGGGTCAGCATCGAAAGGGAGCAGCGACATTATTGGCTGGAGACGTGCATGCTCAATATTGTGTCGTTTTGTGTGTGATTTGCATGTAAAAATTCTGAAGAGCTTGCTGTCCTGTTTAAGGAGTATTTATTTGCTCCACTTTTCTCACTCTTCTTATTCAACACCGTGCTTCGATACCCTTGACCTCACGCCCTGAGCAGCTTTCTTCTCCTTCTCCTCTTCCTCTTCCTCCACATCCTCCACGGTCTTCTCACCACTCCCATCTTCGGCAACAACATACGTCCCACTCACGTTTCTCTGAAGGAACATAGCAAGTGGCAATTTTCCACACCCAAGCACGCCCCTTTGTGGAGCATTCAAACTGACTTCGCCCTGACCTAGCCCATAGGCTGGTTTTTCTGAGGGCTGCAGTCTATGTGAGTCCAGACACAGACAGCCACCATCGGATGTAACTTGTGCAACTTCCCAGATACAAACCTTTATTTCTCCGTCTCCGGCAAGTTCTTATCACTCGAAACTAATACCATGCTCATGGGCGTCTCTCTGAACAGCAGCCATTTTATTTGCGGTTGTGATTGTGCGAGTGAACCTGTGCTGCGGTCAAGGATCCGAACACTCCAGCCCAATCCAAGACACTGCTAGTCCTGTCCACCGGATAGGATGTTAGGACATGCCCGCCTATATCCATCGACATATCACAGCAGGTCCTTCCAATTCACAGACAGCAAACACATGCATGCACACCACGACTTTGGCCAGCATAGCCACCATGTTGCAGTATCAGAGGGATCATTCGCATCATCCACATCCGCTGCATCCGATATCAAGGATGACATCAATTTTCATGATTACATCCATGCCAAGCACGACGATGAAAAGGATGTCGACTATACTCGGCATACATTGGACTCTTCAATGCCAGACCATCCCTCGGCAGATGGATCAAACATCATGAACGATTTGCAGACAAACGCGGGAGTCCATAGTAGGAACGGTGACGATAGCACAGTCGGCAGTAACAATGCTCATCAATCTTCACCAACCCCTCAAGGAACCGACACTCATCTGAGCCAGTCCGATATGGGCCATCTCTATGGATCTACATCACACCATTATGCACCCTTTGACCATGTGCCTCCACCAACGCAGGATCTGTTCCGAACCCTTATGGAGGAGCTCCAGGCACAGGCCGCTATCCAACGGGACCAATTCCTGGCATCGTCGACAAAACACGATTCGTCGTCAACGGAGACAGACTATTCATTCGGTGGACATCAGACGAGGACGTTGCCTAAATTTATGATGGAACCCCTTGACTTTCTGTCCGCCAACTATGAATCCTGCCTTGAGCCTGGATCGGATACGAATACTGGATCGGTCACAGCTATGGTGAACCACTCATTTCAACAAGCTTTTGAAGCCATGAGTCAAAGCCAGGTTTCTTCATCATTGGCAGCTACATCCTCGATACCTCCGCATTCATGTCCCGCGCCTTCCATCTCAGAAATGCACAAAGGGAGTGTAAATGCTGGTATTTCCAACGAGTCCAACCCTAGGAAGCGGTCAATATCGGATAACGACGACTCTCATATGTACAGTAACAATGGCGGCACCACCACACCGCCACCCAACTCATCCAACCACGAGCATCAGTCGCCGCCTACCCAGGATTTGTTCCGCATGCTCATGGAGGAGCTTGAAACTCAGGCGGCTATCCAGCGCGACCAGTTCTTGGCGTCCACAATGAGGTCTGACGGCCCTGAAGCCGGAATGAACTCGACCGAATTTTCGTTCAGCGGCAACAGCCATAGTAGTCAGCATCTTCATCAAAGCCAACATCACCACGCAAGGTTGCCGCGGTTTGTCATGGAGCCGTTCGATTTTCTCTCGCAGGACTACGGAGACATGCAGGTAGATGGCACAGCCAATCAGTCAGTGGAGGCCACGCATGATGTTTTCATGGGTCAGGCATCGTCTTCTGGCTCTCAAGATGTAACAGCGACATCCGCCGAGTCAGCGACGGAGCAGCTAACAACACCACCTTTGTTGCCCTCGGGAGACGGGCATTTGTCGCCACCAACGCAGAACTTGTTCCGCACATTAATGGAAGAGCTGGAGACACAAGCAGCATTCCAACGTGATCAAGTGCTGGCGAAGACAACAGGGACAGCGCCAAGAGTGGACCCGGACGAGTATGTATTTAATGGTCAGCATCTGAGACCATTGCCGAGGTTCATGTTTGAACCGATGGATTTTCTCTCCGCGGGTTACGAGTCATGCCTTGATGGTGGCATGACAGGCCAACACTCACTCATTGCCGGGGATACGCTACGATTAATGACAAGTACCAGCTCATCTACCTCTGAAAAAGTATTACGTCCGAGTAGCTCAAGCAGTCGAGTTCCAAAAAGGCCACCACGTACCAGTAACTATAAGACGATCTTACCTCATCGACCAAAGCTTCTCACAATCTTGCCTAGCGAGAATGCTACTGCAGATCATCCACAATCTGCCAATCCCGTCAAGAAGAGGAGGCTGGATGGCGGCGGAGATGTAATATCCACTAGAGCCCCGACTTCGCCAATACCCAATACTATGACCTCTCCCCTTGGACCTGAGAGGCAGGATAGCCAAGGGTCGCCCATTTCATCCACAGCCATGTCGGGGGTATCCAACACCAACTATACTAATACAACCAGCACCGCAAACAGTTTTGATGGAACTTCAGAGGGCGCAGCCGCATCGACAAAACGACCGTGGACACTCAAAGAAGAAGCATTGCTGTTAAAACTGTTTTCGAAACGGACACCAATCAAGGAGATCGCCCAGACCTTGGACCGCACTGTCCACTCTGTTCGATCTCGTCGCCAAATTTTGACCGACCCTGGATTTGTCAAGGGCAAAGGACATGGAGTCTCAAGGCGCAGTAAGCAGGATTCGGCTACGACGACAAAGCTACCGACGTATGCACAAATGGCGTTCCTGTCCTTGGCTTGGCTACCAGATATGGAGGGGACTTTGAATGATGTGGCGGCAATGGTTGAAAAGCTGTTCAGTCGACATTTGAACCGCATTCCTCGCACAGGACACAAGAACCTGCAGATCTGGAGGGCGCAAATCTCAGACGCACTGGCACACGAGAAAGGTCAACCTCGTCCACGGTTTGAGAGCCTTGGCGTCAAGCAAGGGAGACAGTGGGTTTATCGGTTGACCAGGTTTGGGAAGGGGATGGTCAAGGCCATGGATGGAGTGGAAGCTATTTGCCAGGACTTATTGAAGAGCAATGAAGCTGGTATGGCGACATCACATGGTGGCGACCTAAACAGTGATACTGGGGCTGCGAGGCGAGATGGAGATGAACATCTGAGCTGTGGCTCTGGTGCGGATGCTGGAATTGGACAAGGACAAGGATATGGCTACAGCTATCGACCTCCCGATGTGAGACAAAAGACTGGAAGGAGGTCGAGAGCCTCACGTAAGGCTGCTGCAAAGGTCAAGGAGCAGGCGGACTCTGGTAACACGCCAGAGACACCAACAGAGCGAGCGGCGAATGCGATAGCAAACGCCATGGATGCCATGGCAGGAGCTATGACGAAAATGATGGCGCTTGAGGATGAACGGGCGGCAGCTAGCGGCGTATCTCCCAGGAGCACGTAGTAGATTCTAGACAAGAGAGTAGGCCCTATTTTCCGTTTAGAACCAAGATGAAGAATTAGAGCAATTGGAGTGGCGGGCTCCCCGAAACGGGGCTTCGCTTTGTACATTATCAAGAAAAACACCTCAATAAACCCCTTCCTCTTCCTCATGTACAGTACGCATTTCAGCAATTCACTTGAACGATTGTCTGCCAGACTGTTGCGCACACTTCCGACTAGATCCAGGAAACCTTATTTGTCTCAGGAACTGTCCCTGTGGGCACATCCATTCAAGTTGTGCGATGCATTCCATGACCTAAACTATGCCCTCCTATTGATCACGATGTCGATGCTCCTCCCTTCCAGAAGGTCCCTCGCTGGTCAAGAAAAGATACATGTCTTTGACATCCCAGAGCTCCTATTACCCATCTGCGCCTACCTCTCCCCACACGACATCCTGCAATGCACACTTCTGTCACGACATTTCCATGCCTTGTGCATCCCAATCCTTTATGCACACATCTCGATCACGACCCCCTTCCAGTTTTATCGATTCCGCACACCTGAGGCACAGGCTGCCCTCGCAAGAAACAGCATACATATTCGGTCGTTCAATACCCAATACTACAGTCTACTGCGGTGTCTCCTTTCGGATTCTGTGAACCTTCACAACCTGACACATCTCGAGTTTTCGCGGGCGTGTCGATTCACCGATCCAGAGGTACCTCGAGGGTTCCGTTCGATATCTCCATCTCAATGGGGTAACTACGTATTAAAGGACCAAGATATCGACAAGACGAAGGATCTTCAGGAACGAACAGAAGGAGGGGCAAGACAAGAGACGATCGATTACAAACCAGATGACATTGCGATTATATACGAACGGAACACGGAGACAAGGGCCAGGAATGCTCTTGGTCTGTTTGACGAGACATTGCTTATTGCCATGTTGGAAAAATGCCACCGGCTATCTGTCTTTGCGATGGTTGGGTTTCCCTTCGACCACGACCAGTTGATCCGACGGATTGGCGATCGACTGGCAGGCCCTGATTGCACCCGTCAACAAACCCTTGGTAATATGGCCAGCTCTTTCTCAATGCCATCACATTCAGTATCTTCGACAAGACAACATCTGGGTTTGAGGAAGCTGGAATTGACGAATCACCATTATTGTCGCGTGAAAGCCATATCGATTGAATACCTGTTGAACCATTGCACGCCCGAGCTGGAGGAGCTACTGTTATCGATTTCGTTCGGAAGCAGGGCAGAAGTCGGGTCCGACGAGCAGGATATGGAAGACTTGGATAAGCAGAGCGTCGATCCAGGCGTAGAGCTATTACAACAAATAGTATCTGATTTGAAGGACGATGGACGCGAGTGGAATCTTAGACGGCTGGCTATTAAGGGAGATCTAAGTGGTCCTGGTCCATTAGTCTGGCTGCCGCTACTGCGGAGGTGCACACGACTGCAGGATCTTTGCGTGGATCTATTCACGAATGCGTCTCTTGAACAACTAGCGCTGACATTGAGCCAGTGCTGCCCAAGAATCGCCGAGATGACTCTCAGATGTATGGCCGGTGGCCCACAGGATGATTCACGGATTGCAGATTTGATCCGATCCTCGGTATCGTGGAAGCAGCTCTCCATTTCATTCCTGCATGGATTTGGACCTCTTTCGACGGCAGCATTGATCAAGCACTCCAGTGCTCTCGAGACACTCATTCTCGAAGAATGCGATGGATTCACCAGTGAGGATATTCAGACGATATTGAGCTCGTGTCCTAGGCTGAAGACATTCCGAGCGATGACATCGAATGGCATGGACTTTTCGAGCACGGTGTATCTGGATGCGCATGAGATGGTGGACTCGCCCTGGATGTGCCATCGGCTCGAAAACCTGAAGCTGGTGATCACAGGCATCGCGCGTCCGGATCTACAGATCGATCAATATGGACAGCCGCTCACCGGCCCTTTACACGACGGCACGATCACAGGGTTTGAGCTTCAGCGAATTGTCTACCAGCAACTTGGAAAGCTGGCTCGACTGCAGGAGTTATGGCTCGGACACGACAAGCAGGACCTGGACGATGAGGAGAATTATCATTTGACGGATATGGAGGGACATTGGCGGTTCATTGATCCGGACGAGCAGTTTGAATGTCTCGAGTTTTCGCTGAGGAGCGGACTGGATTTGTTAGCAGGACTGAAGGAGCTGCGGGTGGTGAATTTGGATAGGATGAAGACTCGGATTGGGCTGTCAGAGGTGCAGTGGATGACCAGGGAGTGGCCGAAGCTGGAGAGGATCATTGGTCTGGTGGTGCAGGGTGAGAAGGTACCGAAGCACGTCCAATGGCTGTATGATCATCGACCAGATATCGAGCTTCCCCCAGTCCTTGGCAACTTTGTCACAACCTTTTCTTGAACGTATTTTCTTATTTTCGAAAGGGAGGGGTACAAAGGAAGCGACCAAATAAAAGCCGTTCTGTTTTTTGTTGTTGCGGTGCTTCCACGTGGTGAGCAACAAACTCTATTTTTCTGCACGATCGTCTGTGCGCCACGTTGCACTCGCTGTGTGCGACTCCTGTCTTGAAGACAATGCTCCTTCCCACATGTGCATCTTTTCTTTATTTTTCTCCATTCATCAACAACAACTATTTCACACTTTTACCGCTACGGCCCTCTAAACTACACTTCACCTTTTCTATCGCTTCCATATATCGTTCCTGAACAATGACAGTGTCCGGCAGCTCCTTTGTGGCATCTCTGCCCCACTATCCCTCTTCGTCTCTGTCATTCTCTCTTCGTTCGATATTGATCCTCGCCTCCATAATCCTTTACATCCTTCATAATACCTTCCCTGAAATCTCAATACCTGGCAGCAGCTCGCCAACACCATCGAGTCGTCCGTCCGAAACATACACCAGCACAGCGAATGGTCGACCGGCTGTTGACAGCTCAAGGCCAAGAAAAACGCCCACACGATTTGGAGAACCCATACGGTCGAGTCATGCTGCATATTCGTCGTCTTTCTATGATCGACAACAGCAGCAGCAGCAGCAACAGCAGCGTCACAGTCACCGAACCCGTCACAGGTCCCCTCTGGATCAGTTGTATGCCGATTTTAACGACTTCACTGCTGCATCTGAGCACCAATCTCAACGAAACACAGCCTTCTCGGATTCGGGCTCGACCTGTGCAGGATATTATTGTATCGAGACTCAGACATGCGTGAGCGAGCCGATCCATTGCCCCTGCCCCTCAGTGATAGACACCAAATGCTGGCGAGGCGATTGGTATGTTTGCTATCGGGACGAACGCGAATGCTAGAACGCTTTTACAAAGTCCTAGCCCAAGTGTATATAAGGATATGTCTGTACAATAAAATGCATATAAACTTAGCTATTGCTGCTATGCAATGGGACTCTTCCTTGTTTGCATGCGATGCCAGCCTGGGCTTGCTGAGCACAGCGCGATGGATCTAGATTTTTAGGTCACTTGTAAAAAAAGTCTCTCTCTCATATAGTCTCCGCCACCATTTTGTCACTCCAGCTTTTATGGACACAAATGGTTTAGAAAAAAGATATGGGACGCAAAAAATAGGCGTAGGTTGCATGTTTGGATTACTCCATCAAGGGTGCCTTGCGCATGGCAGGCGGATCGGAGGGCCGGAGGAAGGCAGCTGGGATAATGTAGTTCTTTGCTTTGGCCTGGGTTTGTTCAACACTCAAAGCACTCAGCGCTTGAAAAAACGGCTTGTCATCAGAGTAAGTCCTAATGAGTGTCTTTTGTTGCTGTCCCAAAGAGGAGGAATGTCTAATGTATACTCCCGTATCTGTCTGCACTATTTAGGCAAAGAGCTTTGGAATATGCCGTGCTGGGCGCACACGAGTAGTATACAAGCGCAAAATATCCCCGTGTGGACTGTAACCAGTTCCTGATCAAGCTTCCGTTTCGTTCGTTCTAAATATTATCCTGGATGCCGTGTGCTGTTACAAACCCCTGAAAGATCCTGCAATATTAGCAGCAGCTTTGGGTCCGTTCGTATCTGCAATAGAAAGCAGGAACAAAAAACGAGCAGTTGACCAGGACCCTTCAACACCAACCACAGCGAGTAGGGGCCAGAATTGTCAAACGCCAGCAGATCCCGGCTCATCAGTTACCATATGCAAACCGCAGTAGGAGCCGCGAAGACACCGCTAGATCAACGCGACTTGTTAGGCTTGAAAGCTCCAGGAACAATTTGTAAGTAACAGTCATTCTCTTTTTGCTTGCTTTGCTTGTTGTATTATTAATATGTCTCCTGACCGCGTATTCCTCTGAATTGGACGCAGACGCTACTAGTAAAGGCATAAACAGGCGTGTTCGATAGAAGTGTTTAAATGTGTTCGTCATATTGGAAATGAAATATGCGAGATGCGAATTGTATTTGTACATGTTGATGATAAATCAAACGCTGATTTACACAATCAAAAACTAAGGAATCAGAGATCTGCAGATGCTCAAGCTGCCATGATCATGTTCGATTACTGCTACTCCATCTATGCCTGGTGGGTTTCCGCCAGCCTGCCCTTGTTGTTGGCAAAGCTGTTGAATTCAGACGCAAGGAATAGAAGAACAGATATCAGTTTCCATCATTTCATTGATCTAGAATGCACTCGATCGTACGATGAAGTAGAATCATTTTTTTTACCTCAGATATGCGTTCCAGGCAATTCCGACGACACTGACGAAAGGCAGACGCAGCTGCAGCGGCATCACACTATCATATTCGATGATGGCAAAAAGTTCAAATGCTTAGTACGAATATTAAAGACGCCAGACCAAACGATAACTCCAAGTAAGGTCCGTTCGAGTAATTGGACGTTACCTAAAGTTCACCAGTTGGACCAATGGCCAGACAGCGTAGTTGGCCTTCAATGCATCAATGTATGTCTATTATCCATACAGATATACAAAAAAAAAAAAAAAAAATCGGGTCAGTAAGTGGTACCAATGCGGGTGCCATGTCTTTCCCGAAAAGTATGTGCGCGTGTGCGGCGGTAAACGTACACTGTTCAGCTTGTCCTTGATTTCCTCGATTCCTCCACCCTCCAGGACCGTCAGACCCGAGAACAAGAGCGCAAGACCAACGGGCGCAAACAGGACCTGATCCCCTACCATCCTCTTAAGGGCCGGCGTCATGGTCTGGACAAACTTGGAATTTGGAGCGGGAATCTTTGTGGCTGCTACCGAGCTGACCGCAGGGTTGGAGGTGCTCTGGATAGGGAATTTCTTGTCCAAGACAGTGTACCAACCATGTATGATAGGTGCAACCGAGAAGTTGTACAGCATGAAGCGTCCCATTCGTGCAAAATCGAATGAAGAGTCGGAGGTAGAAGGCATACGCTCCTTGA
This sequence comes from Gamsiella multidivaricata, assembly GCF_025024155.1. NCBI lineage: Eukaryota > Fungi > Mortierellomycota > Mortierellomycetes > Mortierellales > Mortierellaceae > Gamsiella > Gamsiella multidivaricata. The sequence goes on from NW_026251757.1 coordinate 54,413, forward strand.
CCGCGTCCTTACCACCCTGGATCATCTCCTGTCCAGCCTTCTGATATCCCTCGGCCATATCCCTGGCTCCTTCCATGCCACGTTCCCTGACTTCCTTGGTGGTTTGCTGACCAAACGTCTTGACATGGTCAACTCCAGCTTCGACGGTCTCCTTGGCGTGGGTGACACCTTGCTTGACTTTGTCCTTTGCATGCTCCACACCCTCTTTGACTCTATCCTTGGCGTGCTCGGTTTCTTCCATGGCCCTGTCCTTGGCGTGGTCGATGCCATGCTTGATGCTATCCTGACCCTTTTGGGTATACTGAGACACTTTGTCCTTGATCTTATCCTTGCCCATTTGAGTCATCTCTTCGCCCGCCTTCTTGTATCCTTCTGCCATGTCCTTGGCTCCTTCCGTACCACGCTCCTTGACTTCCTTGACAGTCTGCTGGCCGAAAGTCTTGAGATGGTCAGCTCCAGCCTCAACGGTTTCCTTCGCGGTCTGGGCCTTGCCCTTGGCGTGATCGATGCCATTCTTGGCACTCTCCTGACCATTCTGGGTATACTGAGACACTTTGTCCTTGATCTTATCCTTGCCCATTTGAGTCATCTCTTCACCTGCCTTCTTGTATCCTTCTGCCATATCCTTGGCTCCTTCCATACCACGCTCCTTGACCTCCTTGACAGTCTGCTGGCCAAAAGTCTTGATGTGGTCGGCTCCAGCCTCAACGGTCTCCTTCGCGGACTGGGCCTTACCCTTGGCGTGAGTGACACCTTCCTTGACCTTATCCTTCGCATGATCTAAATCAGCCTTAGCCTTATCGTGGGTATGTTCAGAACCCTCCTTGACCTTGTCTTTTGCATGGTCAACGCCTTCCTTAGCCTTGTCCTTTGCGCTGCTCATCTTGTCCTTGGCATTGTCGACACTTTCTTTGACTTTATCCTTACCCATTTGAGTCATCTCTTCGCCCGCCTTCTTGTATCCTTCTGCCATATCCTTGGCTCCCTCCATACCACGCTCCTTGACCTCCTTGACAGTCTGCTGGCCAAAAGTCTTGATGTGGTCGGCTCCAGCCTCAACGGTTTCTTTTGCAGACTGGGCCGTACCCTTTGCTTGATCGATTCCTGATTGGACTTTGTCCTGGACATTGCCCTGCTGGTGTGGTTCATGTAGTTGCTGCTCAATGTCTTGGCCCAGCTCGCGTGCACCCTCTTTGGTACGCTGCTTCAGAGAGTGTGCGGTGGATGTGGCAGTCGTTGATGGGGCGAGATATTTCTGAGTGAGAGTGTCCGAGACACCGGCGAGGAGTGCATTGGTGGTGCAGATGGTCAGGATGGGGCGAGCTTGGTACTGGCGGTTGTAGAACGCATAGGCTGATTTGAAAGCGTGGGCCATTTTCTGAGGTATGTAGCAGATGAGGTTGGGGTGAGTGACAAGACTGAAAGAGTGGGATTATGGGAAGATATGGAAAGCAGAGGGGGATGGAGGATCGATGGTTCTTTAAAAAGGAAGTGGAGAGGGAGAAAAGGGCGTTTGACTGACAGCATGGCAACATCATTGGGCAAGATGAGTCGTCCCGTCATTATTAGTCCTTTGGATCATCATGATGACCGCACAGACAGCAGTCGCGCATAGCGCGCACGCACCTAACACGCACACACACCAAACTCACATACACTAAATTATATACTAGTACGAGTATGTATTCAAATGCACGAATATATGCGGTCTATGCGGAGCATGCTGTGCGCAACCACTTTGTGCAAGCCCAGCAAGAGGGGTCTGTGGCGCGTATTATAGTCGACCTAGTTGTACGAATAGGGTAAGGGGCAGACACTGTTTTCTGGTATCCCCTGGACACCTCCAAGTCGTTGGCCATGTTTTTCTTTTTATATTTTTACCCCATAGCATGGCCATATGCATCCATTGGCCTGGGCCGTTCGATCGCCGCGGAATATACAACCTCATTTACCAATTATTCAGAGACAGATTTAAGGTTACTCTCTCTCTCTCTCTCTCTTCTTCTCTCTTCTTCTCTCTTCGCTTTTCTTCTCTTTTCTTCTCTTTTCTTCTCTCTCTTGCTATCATTCACCTGCCGGCTCCACCGACTATGGACTCACCCTATCGTCGGAGTGCACTTGTCCTCGGGCTGAGTCTCTGGGCCGCCATTCTCCTGGCCCTCTACATTGCACGGCACCACGCCATCAACAACCTCTACTCCTCCATCCCCGACAATTACCCTTCTTCTTCATCTGTCGTCAGTAACACCCGGCCGAGTACCAACCAGACAGTCCTCAGGGCCCAGTGGGAGCCCTCGAGACGATACCTGGTCTTCTTACCCTTCGAAGGCATTTCCAACCAGTTTTTCTCCCTCCAGAACGCCGCCACGATCGCCAAGCGACTCAACCGCACCCTCGTCGTCACTCCCATCACACCCAACCGTCATGATCGTCTCAGGACCAATCAGCCTTGGAGTCGTTACATGGACGTAGAGCATATGGCCCTTAATGCCGGTATTGACTATACGGAGTGGCACATCATCAAGCGAATCGACCCCGCTACACAGCGGATCATAGACGCCGGATCCAGGAGAAATATTACCCAGGCCTGGAGGGATCGTGCGGAAAGGTTTCCATGTCAAGTCATCGGCAAATATGGACACGACCACTTCGTTGGAGAACAGGACTCCGTCGGCGCAGATTTCGCTTATCAGCACTTGCTGGACCTTGACCCCATACATATTTAGCGATATAGTGATAGTCGTGGATGACATACTGGAGTCGAATCAGAACTCGACTGAGCAGGTCATCTGCCTTTCGTATAGTTCACAGCCCAGTTTAAACGCGGGGTCACCCAACGAAGTATCGGTTGGGGTGCAGCAGGGAGATACTTGCGATTCTTGCCCCGATTCGCGTCCTATGTCGAGGACCTTATTGCGTTTAGATTCGGTCTGCTGGAGAGCCATATTCATCCACATCCACCGCTCTCACTCGGAAATTCGATTCTGGACAAGGGCGCTATGGCAGAGACGTTCCTTTCTCGAAAATCACCACTGAAGGATTATATCACCATACATTTGCGCAGAGGCGACATTGTAGTCAAGTGCGCCAATCAAACCGTGAGCGACTGTATCACGCCTCTGTCTGAATATAAGAAACAAGTCGACGACATCTTGACAGGATTATCCAAGGATGCAGCGCAGCCCAACGTAGTCCTAGTCTCGGACACGGAGTCAGAGGACGAGAAGAAGGAGATTGATGGGTACGGATGGTATCGTCTAGATCATGCAGTTGATCCAAATTTGCTGAGTGTTTCCAAGGAACTGGGGCCCTTTAGTCCGGCATTCATCGACTCTGCAGTGCTAGTGGGAAGAGATACGCGGTGGGTGATTGGAAGTCGCAAGAGCACTATGTTCTGGCTGGCGGCAATGAGGATCTTTAGTTGGTACAATTTGACCATTATTTATCCACAAATGACCAGACAGGAGATGGCGGAGTATCAAGCATCGCTGGACCGGCATGAGCAGAGCCCTTCTTCTTTGACGGGACTATCGACGGTAGCCAGACGACGGGCCTCTACAAGGACAACGAGGACGGGGTTGCGGGAGACGCCGTCAGAAAATGCGACGGCACGAACACGACCAGATCTGGATGATGATGATAACGACGATAACATCATCACCTGGGACAAGCATGAACAGCATTTCTTTGACCTCTTTTAAATGTGTGTGATCCGCTTATGCTGTTAGGCATACAATCCAGAGAAAAGCACCCTTACATTTTTTTTTCTCTACAATCCTCCATCTGGAGAGTAATGACTGTACATTCTCTAATAGTATTCCAGAGCTATCCCTTCATTTGACATTTTTCTGGACCACGGTACCGAGCACAATGCTCCGAGGTCTTTTACAATGTTTAGATGTTCATAATATTCGCGCTGTCATGATGATTTAATCGACATTGGCAATCTGCGCCAGGCAAGCAGTGAGTTCTTCAGTTGGTTGCGCAAGTGGTCAAAGGAAAAGAAATCTGTTGGCGGTTAATTAAACGCGTAAGACACTCCTATTTTTTCTTTTCGCCTTGAAGAGTAACGACAATCTTTCGTCCAGAGGAATGGCTACGATGTTCGCACAGCCAGATGCTACCAGGAGAAGAGAAAGTAAATACAGAATGATGTTAATTAGACCCTTGATATAACTTACACGTCCAGTTAAGTGCGCCATGCAGACCAAAGAATCTTCGTACCCTTGCCACGTTCCCAGATTGAATCGTCCATTCGTGATAGGGATGTTGAGGGATGCGCCAAGGAGCGAGCTCTTGATGTGGCCGGGCATGTCGTCGGGGCCTTCATCTGCATGCTCGTACGGCCACGATTCAGGCGCAATCTTGTTCAATGCCATCTCCATATCGACTCGAACATCCGGATCCGCATTCTCGTTCAGCGTCAGCGATGCAGAGGTATGTTGCACTATAATGATAAAGACGGACGAATAAGCGTCTCGAACCATATCCCTTCCAAGATGATACAGGCCTCTCTTTTCTCGCATTGCGTGGTCAACTTTGAACAGGGATACAATTGCTTACGAAAAACGTTAGCCATGCCCACAGAGAACTGTCGGAGTTCTGGGAGCTGCTTCTCGATCTCATGGGTCACCAAATGGCAACCGCGAGACATTGATGGCAGACGAATCGTGGACTGAGCCCAAGACATTTTTTTTCTTTCTTCTTTTATTTGTGAATGAATGTGGAGGTGAGGAGGAGGATCAAGACCGTGAAGAAAGGAATGGAAGGGAGTGGTTGCGATGTCATGTCATGGTGACCCTAGTTCACGGCCGTTAAGGGCTTGACGCTGCGAAATTGGCGGCATTAATGACGGCAGTGCTTCATCGGCGAAGTACAACTCTGTAAAGTTCCTATTCGCATTGTATAGAGCAAACAAACAAGGTTGGCCGTTAACGCGAGTGCGCAATTGAATTGACGATACGAGATGAGAACCAGTTCAGTGGGCAATACCAGGTCCTTTGAGCGGTCGTAGTCGCAGTGGCGGTTCAGCTGCGAATAATCCATCCTCTGAGCCATGATCACTTCGGATTGCCCTGTCTTCTTGACAAAATAGTCGTGTGCTGTTGCGACAACAGCAAGCTGGTCAAGTGAAAAATTGTATCTGTACAAAAGAGCGATGCGGTTAAGATGAATATCGACGCGGTAGATCATGAATGACATGGGAACCAGTACAATGGATGGGGAGCTAGATGAGACCTTTTCTCCATCGTCAAGTACGCGACGCGTCCGGTGGTATGTCGTGGATGGTCTTCAGGCAATGGCTCAAGCAACAGCTTCTCCAGACACCGTATCAATGCGTCCGTCAACGAATCGTCATATACAACTGGATGAGTGATAGATAACACACATTAATAGAACACATAAACTCCGTTCATGGATATGAACTCATTCAAAAATACTGCTTACCATCTGCTGCGAAGATGACAGCACCCTTAGTCCTCCATTCTTCATGCTCCTGATCAGTCCAACTGAACCGATCTGCCGTTTCGTCCGGACAAGTCGTAGGGTCGTCCATCAGCCAATTGTATCTGCGTGGTAGAACGCGTTGATCGAGATGCGTTGATACTGGATGGTCTGAGATCATTGACTCGCTATTGAGTGCAATATTCCGCTCGCAGTTCAACAGCACCTCCACATCGTAGTCTAGGAATAATGTGATAATTAGAGAGAAAGAAAGAGAGAAAGAGAGAGAGAGAGAGAGAGAGAGAGAGAGAGAGGGGGGGGGGGGTTCGTATGGATTTAGAGCTAATCTTTGCACCCTTACCTGTGCAAAAAACCTTTTCGACATCTGTCATCAAACACAGGGCAATGCTCGCTAGGCCAGTCCCTGCTCCGAGCTCGAGGACAAAGCTTCCACTCAAATGGTCTCTTATCGAGACCATCCAATCGACCAGAAGGAAGCAACCCATCCAAACCTGTGAGCCTAAGGTATTTCATGAACAATCGGTCGAATAAGCAATTGAATAGGCAATTGAACAGGCTATTGAACAGACGATCGAACAGTGCACATCCAGAGTCCAGAGTGAGCGCTTTACCAACATCTCGGAGGGTTGTGCCCATTGCGTGCTGGATCTCTAAAGCATAGTCCCAGGGCGGATCCTCCTGAGCTTCTGCATCCTCGTCCGATAGATCCGTCTTGTGCTCCTGTATAGAATCCTGACGCGGATCTTGACCCGCTTTGCTCAAAGAAAAAGTGGAGGTCAGGAACCGGCCGTCCACGCGACCATTGTTGGGATGGATGTGGACCTCCGACAGGACCAGATCGTTCTCTGAATCCGTATCCTGTGAATTGTTTTCAGAGGGGGACTTGGGGATATCATTCTCCAGTATGAAGCTCTGGCTCCTGAGACTATCCTGCAGCGGATTGTTGTGGAAAGGCAAGTGGGGTGAGAGAGAGATGCTATTGAGCCGTGGTCGTTTTTCTGTTGGCTCGAACTGGGTGTCGTCGGTGTCTGAGTCCAGTCCGTGGGTTTTTCTGGGGGGTCCCTTGGGTGTTGGTGCTGATGGAATGATCTGGGATGAATGCAAGTCCATTGTTTTTGCAATGTTGTCAAGGGAGAGAGAGATGGACTGAAAGAGGAGGAGAACAGCGGGCATTTCACACATGCGGGCTGAGGTGGTTTAGCGGCGTGGCTGTGCTCCTTTGTCGTTCTTGTAGATGTTTGTTCGGGGATCCAAGGCCTCCTTCGCCTTTGAGCGCAGATGGCATGTTGATCCAGGGATCCCTGAGCTCATACATGGCCAATGATAAAGGACAGGGTTGTATTGGCCAGTTGCCTAGAGCAGCTCGCCTGTTTGTGCGTGTGCTAGTGGATTTGTTCGGAAAATATAGAGTCCACCAGGAGCTTTCAGCCTCGGTCGCTGCAGTCTCTACTTTTGGCGATACTTCATCCAACTGCTCTCTTCCTCAAAGATTTCCCGGGCGACCTCAAACTCAAAACAGATTCTCTTTTCTCATCCCTCACTCTCTCTCATTCTCTCTCTCCTCATCCCTCTCCTCATCCCTCTCCTCATCCCACGCCTGTAGCACTCCGTCCTTCTCAATCCTTACCGTCTTCATCTCCGTCGGACGTTTTATCTATCTACACACCACCTGTCTCTCCTGTAGCTAGCCTATGGCTTTCATAAGAGCACCCACCTCCTCACCGGTGGCAGCTGGCGTCCGTCACAGCAAGCAATGGCGGACAAGTCCACGCTGCCTAGTTGTCGCCCTCTCCACCTCCTTCATCATCTTCAATTGGCTTGTCTTTCATGTCTTCCAGGGCCGCAACGTAGATCCCAACATCGAATCTGCCTCCTCCCCCTCATACTCTGCCCCTTATTCTGCAAATCCTTCTGCATCTTCCTCAGGAAACGATCCCTCATTCAGCAGCAAGCCTGACTGGCTTGCTCACTGGATTCGGTGGAGAGGCCTTGATCCTGGGTTCGCAGAACAGGACCAGACCTCGCTTCGATTCGATATCGTCTACACATGGGTCAACGGCTCCGATCCAGAGCTACAGCGCTTACGGCTTGAACGCCAAGCTCAATCACCCCTTTTCGCACAAGTCCTGGCCAATGATCCAAAGACCATTGATGCCACCACCACCAAGCGGTTCCGCGATATGGATGAGCTGCGGTACTCGGTCCGGTCGGTCTACGAGTATGCTAGGGACATGTACCGCCATGTTCATATTCTGACGACAGTGGTGGGGCCCGGTCAGGGGCAGACGCCCGATTGGCTAGATCTCACACGAGGTACTGTTGTCCGAACTGTGCACCACACGACTATTTTTGAAAATCAGACCTACCTCCCCTCGTTCAACAGTCTGGCGATCGAGAGCCAGATGCACCACATCCCTGGCGTTACAGATGTCGTAAGTGCATATATAGGAAAATCTTTTTTTTTTCTTTATTTTGTGTAGGCACCAAAGTGGGGAGGATCTGCGTGCATTAGTTGTTTTCCTCTTTCAATTTCAGTCGCTGGCAATGCGCCGCGGATCATTATTGCGCCGGGAATAAGAAAAAAAACATGCATTTTTGCAATTTTTGCTGTTCATTTCCCGGGTAGATCGCTTTACCTGGGGTTGGCTATGTTTTAAGCACAATTTTGGCGCCGCTCTGAAATATCTTTTTTGCAAAAAGGGACGAAGTTCTTCCATCTGTGCTTGTGCAACCCTGTCGCATGTGCACTTCATCGACCAAGATAATTCAATTCATACTCACGTAGTCGATCCACTTCCCCACATAGTTCATGTACCTGAACGATGATGTCTTCCTCGGCACGACCATGCTGCCCTCCGACATCTGGACACCGCTCTACGGGTTTGTCTTCCACATGGAGGGCTCGCTGCTTGTGCCTCCGACGATCCGTCCCTCCGAAAGCAACCCGCTCAATGTCGGAGAGTGGAACTCGCTCCAATACTCCAATTTTTTGCTGTCGCAACGCTTTGGCCCTCGTTATCGCGCGTACCTGGCTCACGTTCCCCACGTCCTCAGCGTGCCCATACTTAAGGAGATCCAGGCACAATGGCCCGACGACTTTGACCGGACGAGCTCCCACAGGTTCCGAGGAGAGGGAGAGGCCAAAGACATCCAGGTCTCCTTTTTCATGGCCCATTACGTCCTCGAAAAGCTTCGCGAGACCCAGCTCGAGTCCTATTGGTGGCATCGTCTGGACAACAACCAAGATGGCAGCCTGAACTGGAGCGAGCGCGAAAAGCTTATCCGTCTGGTTCAGAGCTGGAACCTGAATCAGCAGCAGCCGGACTCTGCAAAAGTTTATCACACCCGTCCCACTATGATTGCTGGACACGAACATATTCTTAAACGGGTCAACATTCCAATGAGCGGCTCAACCGAGTACCGACTTGCTGGATTGGATGGATACCCCTTCCTGTTACAAGCTGCCGACACGTCTAGGACGATACCCCTGACTGTGGCCGTGGTGGATAGAAAGTTAACGCAGCCCCAGATTCCTTACATGAGCTATGAGCAGCCTCAGAAGAGAACATGTCGACTGGATCCAGAATTCTGCTTTGGGAGCGATTTCATGAACCCGGATGTTCCATCCATCTCCATGGCACAAAGCAAGGATGTTTTTCATCGACTTGCGTTTAAAGAGTTTCACTGCGGCGATTGTCTACTGGAGATTCTGATGCAACATCCAGACACAGGCATGGGCGCATGGACACCGACGGACGAGCGATCTGAGGCGTTCAAGGATGTGATGGACAAGGTCGCACGCTACAATTACGTGCTCGGCACGTCTGATTATTCTTTCCTTGCGCTTCAGGGCCCGGAGAGCTCGCAAAAGAACTTGGACACTCTTATAGAGCGAAAGAATAGCAAAGCATTCTTTTGCATCAACGATGACTTTGCAAATGACCCGGTGCTTCAAGGCAAGATCCATGGCATCTTCAAGAACTTTCTCAACACGCGGTTTCCAACATCCTCACCATGGGAAAAGATCCCACCTGAGTAGTCTTCATTTTCTTCCTCTGCTCTTCTCTCTCCACTGTAAAGATGACAATAATAAGATCGGCTCTTCATTTTTCTTTTTTTTTTTTTTTTTTATGAACTATTCCTGTTGTGGTTATTGTAAAAAGGATGTTGATAGGACCCCATCTGATGTGCACCATTTGTGCGTGGCAAAGCACTTTGGTGCAAACTCGCTTCGGTCCTCCAATATTGTCGCTTCAAGACTTGATCTAACCCACTGTATCCAATTTGTTTGTTGGAGGCCTACTTGATATGCCCTCAGTCATATGTAGTGCAAGAGAAGAGCGTCATGTTAACGTTCTCCTTCGCAGACAATGAGAGATCAACCCTGGCCGGGTTCGAAGAGCGAAGTGATGAGATCTGAATCTGAGATTCAGGCTGTTTATCAGAGTGTTGTTTGGAGATATCTTATTGGCCAATTGCGCGCCATCTTCTTTCCGAATAAGGCAACCATGTTGCCACTGAAACGCTTGCCTTCTCGTCATGGAGGGATGCCAAGCGCTGTCGTTCGACCCTACATTCCATTCGCGCTTAACCCTTCTCTCATCCTCGTCTACTTGGCTACCTCCTACGCATCTCTTTTCCCTTTCTCCTTCTGCGTCCCAACTTCATGTCGACTATCGATGAACCCTTGGTCTCAGAGACTAGTGCCCTGCTCGAGGGCACGGCCGTAACAAAAGCACCTCAGGAGCAACAGCGGCTTCCGAGGTGGTACTGGCCATGGCCGCCACGGTACTGGGCTACCATCCCAGTCATCTTCCTAGCAGGTCTTACTATGGGCCCCCTCGTACCACTTACACCCCCATTCCTCAAGTATCTGTTCTGTGAACGAGGCATCCCCACATTGTTCCCAATCCACAATAACAGCACCTTTGGTGATCTGCCGACCAACGACGATGGTCATTGTGACTCTGCGGAGTACAGTATTGCAATTGCAAAGTTCGCAGGCATCAACGCCTCAGCAGCAGCCGTTCTTAGTAATATACCTTGACTATACCGAGTTTTCTTGATGAGACGGCTAAACTTGGCATGGACTCACCAGAGGTGTGCTTTGTCACTCCATCCATGTTTCGTTTCCTTGCTCAATTAGTTACGTTGACGGTCCGTTTCTGGTCTGGACTGGGTGATCGCATCGGGCGCAAGCGAGCCATGCAAATCTGGGCTGTTGGCACTGCCACCGCGCAACTCTTCCCATTGATGGTCTACTATCACAAAGGCATCAGTCTTTACTTCATATGGATCGGCGGTCTCGTCGAGGGTTCAGTAGGCTCGGTTCTTTCACTCATTGCCATCACACATGCATATGCAGCGGATGTCACCGACCCCGAAGAACGCACCGTGGTGTTTGGGCGAATCATTGGGAGCTACTATACTGGTATCGGCCTAGGGTAATGGAGTCTTTGGGCACTACATAAATATGCACGGTCCAACGCATGGAATGTCTCGCAAATATGCGTTCTAATCTTGTCTCACTGATATCCCTTTTGGGGTGCAAACAGAAGTGTCCTCGGAGGATTGGTTGCCAAGCAGTTTGGCCTAATTGCGGCCTTTTGGATGCTTCCAATTCTCGCGTTCTTGAACATCTTCTACATCTCCATCATCCCTGAGTCCCTGTCCGTGGCCACGCTTGCCGAAAACAACAGCCAGTATAAAAGCCTGAGGAACTCGCAGAGTCAATCCACTCTTGCTGTCCCAGTCGACCGTGCAAATGAAGAGTCGAGCTCACAGAGTTCAGGGCAGCCGCGTCCTGTGGCCAAAAACAACAGAGTACCTTATTCGGACCAGGTCAAGGCCTTCATCAGAGGACTCGTGCCTGAGCAACTCCCAGGCGGATTGGCAGGAAAATACAGCGCGTTGATGCTGATGTTCATTGCTTTCTTGGTTCTTATGGCCGTTATGGGTAATGGACAATTGTCGTTTTTCTCCTGAGTATGGTTCCTTACGGGATGGATGACAACCATGCTAACGCGTTGTTTTTGTTATTATTATTATTATTATTCGTAGGTGCGTCGGTTCATATATCTATATTTTTACTGTATCGCTTCCACTGGTCTGAGGCCAAGATCAGCTATGTCACCGCAATCCAAGGGTTAAGCCGCCTACTTTCCATGACCCTCCTCTTGCCGCTCGTGAAGAGACTCGCGCCCCAGGACGTCCTTGCAGACCCCGTAGCCAGCATCCACTTTGACCTCAAACTCGTGATCGTGGGCGTGCTGATTGAGGCTATGACCATGTTCCTATACGGCGCCACGCCTGTGGGCGAAGGGTTCTTTCTCGGAGGAGCCACGAGCTCGATCGGAGCCTTTTTCTTCCCGGCAATCCGTGGCATCCTCTCACAGTCTGTCGCACCAGAGCTACTTGGACAGACGCTGGGAACTTTGGCGACGTTCGAGTCCTTGGCAGTCGTGGTGGGGCCAACGCTGTTCGCGTGGATTTACGGTGCTACATTAGAGACTCATCCGTCAACTGTGTTTTATGTAGCTGGAGTCTTGACGCTCTTGGGAGCTGTGTTGGCGCTTCCAGTGTTCATTAAGCATACCCGGGCGATGCACCGTCGGCTTTAGAAAAAAAAAATGCAGTAGATGTTATGGAGCGCGTTTTCGCGTTTGTAAAAGATATTTCCTTTAGATCCGGAGTTTTTAAATATCCCCCTCCCTTCCCAATAAAAGTTGTCGACATTGTGCTCGTTCAATGCAAAAAACGAGCTTCATTTGCGATAAAACGCTTTGAAATAACGCACTGCTAGATGATATTTTTAAAATGGCGTGAATCGGATGCAATAACCAAAAAGAACGGTATTCTATCACATCCGCACGAGGAAACTATTCTTACGATTGTATATACAAGTTCAAGCCAGAGAAGACTAAGGCGAAAGGTCAAAAAGAGCTGAAGAAGGAGAATGGGCCGATTAGGAGCGATGGACTTGGATTTCGGCTCATCACCTTTGTGTCGTGTGTCTTTAAATACGTACAAGTAAACTCGATATAAGAACAAATAAAAAAAATAAAAAAAGCTATGCTAAAGAGGATACGTGTTGCAAGCAGGAGAAATTATTTGTTCGTGACTATTTCCACGCTGCTCCCCCGCCTTTGTTCTCCTTTCGCGTCAACAAATCCACCTCTTTACTCTTCACTCTCTTCTATGTCGAGGAAGTAATCGAGCACGTAGCCCACTTCGTTCCGTTACATTCGAATGCCATCATTAACCAAGGAAGGTATGGCTATATAACATCTATTCCAAAAGACAAACGCTTTTATCTGCGAGTTCTTGACCCCTCAGCGTTAATAGCAATCTTCTTCATCCTCGTCGCTGGATTCGTGGGCGTTAAAGTAAAAGTTGTAGTAAAAGTCTTCACTGTCATCCATTTTGGTCTTCACTACAACGGGCCTCTCCTCGAAGATCTTTTCCAGCTCCAGTCGTCGTTCTTCCGAATGGTGCACTTTTCCTCCGACGTCCCTCAACCTCGGCCACGCATCCAGCATCCACCTTAAATCCTGCTCTTCCATCTGCTGCCAAAGACCAGTAAACTCTATCGAATCTAACAGCTTTAAACTGGACAAAATGCCCAGCCCAGCCTCGATTCTCAGATCAAGACCATCACGAGAGTCCTCCGTACCATTCCAATTACCATCCTCCGGAACGATCGATAGGAATGTCAATCTCGTCAGCTTCGCGAGCTGCCTTAGGATTAATCGCTGCCAATCCGCAGGTTTACCCTCTAGCCCACATATGTAAAGCGTCAGCTGCTGAAGCTTCGTGCATACCCATGCCTGCGGCTCGTGAACTAACTCCCCTTCGTTGATCTTGTCGCCCTCCACTGTCAATCCAAGTATGTCTCGGGCGTGCAGAGTGTCTGCAGAAAAGATGCGCAATTCTGTACAGGATACCAGGATCGTCTGACACATCGCACTGGTCAGCCCTGGACATTGGTTGACATCAACGATTGTCAGATATGCAAAGTGGCGGACAAGTGCTTGAAAGGCTCGATGGTCAAACCCGAGATCAGAGCCTGCGAACCTCAACATCCTCGGGCAGCTGTCTAGAACCTTGGCGATATCGTGGTCCAATAATGACCAATGCTCCAGACCGATCTTTTGTAGCAGTGGGCACGACTTGGTGAAAAGCTGGCAAAAGGCTGCCGTCGGGAATAATCCTTCATAACAAATCCAGTCTATTGATCTCAAACGAGGACACCTCTTGATGAGCTCAAGCTGATAAAGGAATGGAAAGCCGGAATTGATGTGGATCTCCAAGCGCCGCAGTTGAGGGAACTCGAGCCACCTGTCAAGTGGAATGAGATCTACATCATGCGCAAAGATAGAAAGCCGCTCCAGACGAACGCAAGTGTCAAACAAAAGCCTCGCGCATTGCTTCGAAAGCGTGGGGCAGGTCAGCCAAAGATATCGGAGACGCGGACAGGAAGAAACTGCTGCCATGAGTTCGTATCTAGGCCTGCTACTGAGGAAGTGCGCTTCCAGTCTTCTGAGCTGAGGGTTTTGGCGAATGAGATGCGCGAGCCAGCTCCAGTTTGGGGTTCTATTATGGCACATGATGACCAGGCGATCAAGGCTGGTGCATGTCTCAAGAGGGAAATCTCCTGTCTCAGGCACTAGTCGGAGCGTTCGGACATGTTCCCCATACGACACGAGAGCTTCTTGTTCGGGCCTCTTGTCGCGGTTGGACCAACGGATTTCGGAGTAAAGGAAAGGGATGAAGGTGGAGTGCCAGCTTTTGCAGACAGCCACGGCTGCACCGAGTTGTGATGTGTTCAGGAACCGGGCCAAGTAGCGTCTTATCTCCGGGAGATCCATGTTTGTTTGGCCAGGTATAGTAGTCCTGAAAAAAGGGATGCGGAAGAGATTGCAACGAGACTAGGTTTTGTGAATGAGTAGAAGGTAGGATGAGGCGTGGCTTTCTCACCAACAGTACTCAGCCCACCTGCTTGGTTGCTGCTAGTTATCCTTCTTTCATTCGTGAGGAACACTGCTAATTGCAGCGCGTACGTCCAGTTCGTCTGTAGCAGCGGAGGAAGACCAGCAGTCAACGGTCCAGTTGCTCAGAGAGTCTTCTACAAAAAGATGGGATGCGGGGATGAATCAGATTCGTTGCAGTGTGCAAGGAATGGCTTTCAAACAGCGGAAGGAGGTGCTGAAACCGACAGAGTTGGCCAATCAGACACTTCTTCCGCCACCAAATTAGCATTGCAAGGTCTTGAGTGGCAAGGAGATGGAACGAGGGCTCATCGTATCAATGATCCATCCAAAAATACTGACGGTCCCGATATTAGTTTAAAACAAGGCAGTGATTGCTATGGTGCCATGCAATGTGCTTTATGCTGCTCTTGAGAAACATCTCAGTTACCAGCATGGCATGCATTCAAAAATATTGCATGCCCTGGGTCTAGGAACGATCAAACATCCATGGAACATAAAAATAGTTACGCATCTGGCTGGGCTCGAGAGCGAGCCTGTCTTCTACTGCACATAGTATTTAAAACCGCATGTTGTTTCACTCTCTCTCCTACCACACATCTTCCTTTTTCTTCCTCATCTCCATCCATTTATTCTCCTCGTCTTCCTCTCTATCCCTCTTAAGCTGAACCACAGGAAATAACGAAATGTATGTGCTCCTGAATCCACTTCGCCGCCCAAATGTGTACATGCTTAGTGTACCCTTCCGATTAGGAGGACATAATATTAAGAAGGGCCGATAGCGATTCCCTTGCGCAAGGGGGTTCACTCGAGTGAGAAATGAGCGTTCTAAGGGACCTCCTTCAGTTGGAGTGTCTCTCGCTCGAGAATAGATGGGATGGCATTATCACGCTCGCTTCAGCTTTGTACAATACAAAGAAAGAGTATGGGTCTTAGACACATTGTTTTGTTTGTTTTATATCTAACAGCCTTGTCCATGTTGCTTTGGCTGTCAGAAAGCAATGGTGTGCACTCTCCTGGGTTATTTGCCTCAGCACCTGTTCTTCAGTGTATCGGCACAGATAGTTTGTCGGCACAGAAAATTAAGGCTAGATAAGGGGACCAAGAGGTAGTCAGCAGCAGATTAGGTTGTGTGTACTCCGGCTAGGCGGTGTGTTTGTCAACGAATACCTTCATCTTTTTTAAAAAAAAAAAACTCTTTTTTAATTCTCCTTCTCGCTCTTGCACACACTCACTTAGCCTCCCTCTCCTTCATCTGCCCGTCTCTCCGCCATCCTCCCGGTCTTCATCTCATCTTGTGCATCAACCTCCATCACTCACCATCCACCCAACCACTGCTGTGCACACTTTTCTCTGTGACACCATAACAGCTGCACACAGACGATTTCCCTCCATTGGCAAAGTAGTACACCGTTTCTGCAATCCCAGTAATCCTCGTCAAGCTACCGGCACCAGAAACGCGGCTCTTATCTCGCTCATCCAATCCAGTTGGCTGACGTACTGACTCCCTCCCTCTACATCAGCACCACCAGGATGGCGGAAGTGACACAACCCACTACGTCTCTGGCCAGTCTTCAGACCGTGGACCAGGCAAGAGCTGAGCTCGAGGCTCGTCTGATCGCAATCCACAATGATCTTCAACTGACGCAGTCGATCGGACTCTTGTTCGTGAGGAGGCAGGAGGACCTACGTAGCTGCTTTGAACAGCTACAGGAGCTCAAGGGCCGCGAAGGCGAGCATCACCAGCAACAACTCTCTTCCGACAGCAGCGACTCTGGATCTGGAGCAGAAGCGACACAGCAGCCCCTGCCGGAGCCATTACGTGAACAACTGGCCATGATGGATAGGGAATTTCAGGAGGGTCAAAATGGTATCCTGGGACTCAAGGGTCTCATTGACGCGCAATTGGTAAGAAGCGACGGTTCTGAGTAACAGCATTGACCCTGCCATATAGACTTTATCCCTCTTTTTCTACATCGACCGCTTGCACCACATCTTCTGATTCCATCGCCATCTTACCCTTCCGTCTCCTTTGATCCCCCCCCCTCTTCCCCTCCTGTCGAGATGCCTGGTTTTTTTTTTTTTTTTTTGCAGAGGCGACACCTTCTCCTCAGCCCAGAGTTCTGATGTCTGCGGAGTGCTCGTTTATTCGAAATCGCCTTCGCTGAACAATCTACCCATTCTTGTCAGCCTTGGGAGGAGGAACCTCGGGTGCTTGCTCTTATGGGATATGAGATTTTCATCTACAACAGCAAAAAGTGCTCTTGTACATGCCATAGTTAATTACTGTCTATCTTTTATTATCCCACCAGTCGTGCTCTTTTTGATCATCTATTCTTGGGGCATACGCTAATCGCTTGCCGCTATTGTCGATGGGATGGCAAAGAGCTGAACAAACACCTTGTATTTTTTTTATTGGTCGCTTTCTTCGCGTGTATGCATTTATCATGCATAGCTCATGCATTACACGCCTGTCTACGGAGGAAAGATGGTTATTCAGACCCTTGAGCGCTCTATGGGATGAGCCGTTCTTGCCTTAAAAGATACACGAAAATAGATCAAGGGTCTTTTTTCACACAGTACTCGGGTATTCTTCACGCCACTAACATCCGCAATTTGGTTTCCGTTTGCCCATCTGGTCTTACGCAGCCAGCGATAGACACCCAACCCTTAGAGAATGATGGAGCGTCTCGTTCAGGATCCGGCGTTCTTGGACCCAGTGCACTTCCGTCCAGTGCTCTGCCGGCACAAAACATCACGAAGCCTCGCCGACACAAAGTTGTTGTTCCTTCCGCACCATCGATGAATGACCCTGCGTTTCCCGTTCAGATTCAGGAAGAGCTGCTCAACCAAGTTCGCTACTGGACTTCTCAGGCGGAAATGAAGGAGAAGCTGAATCAGGAATATGACACCAAGATCACGGAGATGGAGCGTATCATCGATGCTCTCAACAAGCAGAGACGCATGCGTGAAGAGAGCGATGGTAATAAGCGAAAGATAGTTGTGACTAAAATGCTCAGAGCGATGGAGCTACTACCCGCTGCTTCCTTTAATATGCTGTTGCTGATCCAAACTGTTGCTTGTCAAACTATGTAATAGAACGCCAAAAAGAGGATCAATGGAACCTGGAGTTGATGAACCAAGAACTTCGGTCTCAGAACACGGAGTTGCAGCAACAACTCTCAAGGGCGGTACATGAGAACTCAAAAATCCAGAAGGCGCTGTCTGCGGCATCAGAGCAGCTGGAGCAATTTAAGGACAAGGAGGAACGGACTGCTGGCCAGCTCGAGCTCACAAAGTCCAGACATGAACAGGATATGATGACGATGCGAAAGCACACGGCAGGAATTCAGCGGGAAAAGTCCGACCTAATGAAAAAACTGGAGGAGCTTAACGCGACCGTGGCGCAACAGCAACAGAAACTCGCCAAGAAGGCCACCATGGATGCCCTCGCGCTTGCACAAGAGAAAGAAAAAGCGGAGCAGGAGCTAGAGAGTCCTGTCGAGGCACCCATTTTGATCCAAGCACCGCCGCGCTTGCCCGCTAACGACGAAATCGTTTCCAACCTCGCAGCCCCCGTTGTGGTAGAGACAAAGACAACATCGCTCGCTCGCGAAACTTCTTTTGCGCATCAACAGTCCATCATCAGCGAGCTTCAGTCCAAGTTGAGTCAGGAGATTACTGCAAAGGAGCAGTTGGTCGCAGCCAAGGAGGAGTTGCTCAATGAAAAGGAGGAGCTCGTCAAGATGTTGGCAGACCGTGAGGAGACTATCGAGACCCTCAGACTGGAGAGCACTATGGGACTTGAACCTATTGTTCATCATGCCGCGGATATGGTAGGACAAGTCTCAGGAGATCTGCAGGAGCCTATCCACGACAGCATCATCGGCCAGGACGAAACGCGAGGTCTTCCTGTGTTGAGACCCTCGTCTCCAATCCACGCTGGCGGCCTCTTTGCTGAGCTGGCCCAAGCGAAATCGACCGAAGAGCCCATCAAGCCAACTGTCGAGTACAAGGATCAGGAAGCGATGACAGAACCGATCGAAAGCTGGATTCATACCATCCCAGGATTTGTACCTGCGCCTACACCTGCACCTGCTGCTCAAGAGCAGACCAAGGTCGGGGCCGAGATCAAGGTCGGGACCGAGACCAAGGTCGAAACGGAGACCACTTCCATCGCCACCAAGGTCGAAACGGAGACTACTTCCATCACCACCAAGATCGAGACCGAGACCAATTCCATCGCCACAAACACGGATGTTAAATCTTTGGCTGACGGTACAACATCAACAGACGACTTGCCTGCTCCATCTACTGCTTCCACTGCTGTGGATGCTGTTCAGCCGAAAACCGAAGCTTCGTCTGCACCCAAGCAACTAGCCAAGACAATGGTCGATAACACGACATCAACGGACGATCTACCTTCGCCCAGCGTTCTTCGGGCCGACACCTTGACGGAGCTGGTGAGTACCAAGACCTTGGTTGATAGTGCGACGTCAACGGACGACTTGCCTGTCACCAAGGCATCTACTTCGGAGTCGAGCATCAAGGCTACAGTGACATCTGCAATTCGAAATGGACTTCCTGCCAATATCATCACAAGAAGACTCGACGTGGAGACCAAGTCTATCAACTCCCTGGACTCCAACAACGTCACTACCCCCACCGTTAATAGTCTCGAAATCGCCTCTATTCGCCTCCCCGAGATACTGGATCAAGTTCATGAGATTGCTCAAGCCAAGCCTGTGGAGCCAGCATTCGTTGAGCCCTATGCTGCGGAGGAGTCTTTGGCGCCTGAGGAGGCCAAGGTCGTGAACAATCTTGAGCTCGAAATAACCGAACCTGTGCCTCGATTCATGCTCTCGGACATCCCACTGGATGATGAGCGTCGCCACACCTGCGACATGAGTCAGGGTATGACTGACTCCTCATCCCAGGCGGTGCCCCCAGTACCCGCGATCCCCAAGGATATTGCTCGGTCAAGACCCAGCACTGTTGTCAAGAGTACAGAGATACAGGAGTTCAGAGTGTCCTTCGGCTCGGCATTTGGTGATGCTGGTGGATCTGCCACAGATACCGGACGCATTGAACCAATGTATTCTTCAGCCAGAGACGACGACGAGATGGTGAGCGATCGCCAGCAATACCACAGCAACGACCAAATTGAAGGCGAAGGCGAGCAGCAAGCCAAGCTGTTGTCTCCTGGACGACCCGCCACAGGACCGCCATCCACTCTATTGGCCCGCGCAGCTGCACGAGCAAGCATGGTTCCTGAGCTCGACACTGAATCTTTCGGCAACAATGCCGCTTCTAACGGAACAAATTACAGTAACGAAGAAATCTCTTATTCCACCAGCATCGCTCATCCGGCATCACCACCATTGACATTCCCTCCACGGGCAGCGTCTATCCGGTCGGTTTCTATGCGTTCAGAGAAGCGCTTTGCCAGTTCTTCCCCACCACCACCTCACCCACGTCCTCCCATGTCTACTGGAGCTGCAGTGATCTCGGGAACGACACGAACCGCTTATACCTTCCAAAACAGCTCCAGTCAAGTACATGTCCCTCAGAGCCAACAGCTCAGCCAGCAATCGCAGTATCAACATATAACGGATTCATCCGGCGCCAGCATCGGCCGCTCCAGATACCGCCCATCGCCAAGTGGATCCGTTTCTAGCATGTCAACGGATTATGGTGCACCCCATCTTGATCGCCGTCTGTCTGTGAGCTCAAACTACGATGGCGCATCCACCCCAACGGATCCTACTATGATCCAGCTCATTACGCAGACCATGATTGGAGACTACCTCTGGAAGTATACCCGTCGGCCAATGGCGAGCGTGATCAGCGAGAAGAGACATCGTAGATACTTTTGGGTCCACCCTTATACCAAGACCATGTACTGGAGTCTTAATAATCCAGCTGCAGATGGATCTCGCGAGCAGCGCGCCAAGAGTGGTATGTTATATTTTTAACGGGATATTTACTCGAGACGATGTGTACTATGATAGAGAGAATGTGTATACTGACATGCCTTACTTTTTTTTTGTGATGGTTGATAGCTTTGATCGTCAATGTATACCAGGTTACGGATGAGAACCCATCAGGCAACTCGGATTTGCCCAATGTCAGCTTGCTCGTCCAGACATCAAGCCGCAACCTGAAATTGACTGCGCCCACTCGTGAGAAGCACGACCACTGGTTTAAGGTACGTTATCCCTGGGGGGAGTTGTTGTTTTTGTAGTGAACCCTGCCTGGAACGAATCATCGCATGAAAGGTGTTATTCTTTTGCTAGATCTCAACTGACAATGTCAATCATCCCCTTTGCATTTCAATTATCTAGTCCTTGGCATATCTTTTGTCCCGTCCCACGACACCCGGTGCCGACATTGCTACAGACAACCAAACGTGGTCAGAAGTCCAGGCTGCTCGTGGTGTGAACTCGGACACGTTGCTTACGATCAAGAACGAGAAGTCGGTTCGCAAGAAGAGCTCGTTCAACCGCCTCCAGAACATGTTTGGTCGATCCAAAGATGTTTCTCCCTCGGGATCCCCGAGGTCTGCCAATGCCGTCACAGTCCCTGAATCTAGTCTGAACTCCGGGGTGTCTTCATTCTCCGCCAACCATAATGGTTCTTTTGGAGGAGTCAATACGAGTGATGGAGCCAACGCTGCCGATAGCATGACGATACTCGACAATGGTGGCGAGACAGGGAGCGTTGTGGACAGCGTGGTCGGGTACCCGAGTCATATGGTGAATGCGCAGAATGCAGTCGGGGGCTATGGCACCATGAACGGCGGACGGATTACGTCGCACGCGGATGAAGTGGACAGGGATGAGGACGATGACGAGGATGTGGAGCTACCGGAACATGTCCGTCAGTGCTGTGATGGAAAGCATGACATTGGAGCGCTGCACCACCACTAGTATGCATATTACGAACGACCTAGGCGAGATGGTAGCCCAGAAACCATAAAGCTAACATAATAAAAACGATAAAGCTTTTCCACCAGCATCCATATCCACGGGCCCCAAGCTTAGAATCGCAGCAGTCGAGTGACATTCACAATCTGAGACCGAAAAAAAAAAAAAAAAAAAAAAAAAAAAACAAAACAAAAGAAACAGCTATTGCTTTCTCTCTTCCAACTTTCCTCCTGATTTATTTATACCCTTTATTGCCGCTCCATCTTCACTTAAACCAGGAAGAGACATCCTCAGCCATTCAGCTTTGTATCTTGACCAACTACTCCTCGATCGAAGAAGCCAGTTGCTCATCTTCTCAGCATGAACAAGGACACCATTTCCTCATCCGCACGTCGACCTAGTCGGGATATGGTCCAAATGGACTCGTTTGCTTCGTCCTCGTCCACAACTTCATCCAAGGGTCACAAAAACATCGGCAGCAAAGACGACAGCGACATTGAAAGCGATGGCGGCAAGTATCATTCTGGCAAATCTCTCCATGACGACTCGGACTTGAGCAACGATGTCCATGGCGAGGTCGGCAAGGGACTCCAACGGAACCTGCAGGCTCGCCACTTGACCATGATCTCTCTTGGTAATTTAAACGTGCTCGCACAGCAACTTTTGTTTGTTTATTTCTGTGTCTGTGAGATGTGTTTTTTTTTGGAGTACAAGGAAAAGGTTAACGCTGGACCCGCACTGTTTTTGAATAGGTGGCACAATCGGCACAGGATTGTTCTTGGCGTCAGGATCATCGATTGCGACGGCAGGGCCGGGATACTCGCAGATAGCGTACTCGTTGATCGGAACCATGGTGTTCTGCTTCATGTCCTCGTTAGGCGAGATGGCGACGTACCTGCCCATCACAGGGTCGATTAATGCCTATGGCACACGGTTCTTTGACCCAGCACTGGGGTTCATGCTGGGTAAGTGGCTCCCCTTTTCTGGGACCTCTGTCTCGTCGTTATCAGACCTGCCTTTTTTTTTTTCTTTCCTTTCCCCCCTTATTTTTCTGTGACCTGTCCTGTATAACGGGTTGGCCGTTAGAAACGAGCGGAGCTTTTGTTAGAAGGATTTCCTGGCGGACTTTATTTCGTCGTGATGATGGAAGTGTTTGATAGCGCACGTAGGGATTGGAGCCATGCTCAAGTCGATACAGGGCACTCACCATATCTGTACACCGTCTCTGACTGTCGCAACGTTTCTAGGATGGGTTTACTGGTTCTCATGGTCCGTTACACTTGCAACTGAGCTCGTCGCATCATCTCTCATCATTTCGTACTGGATCCCTCAGGAAAAATGTCCCGGCTGGGTCTGGGCGCTCGTCTTCATCACCATCCTCACCTCACTCAACATGACCTCCGTCCGTGCGTACGGCGAAACCGAATACTGGCTCAGTCTCATCAAAGTCCTTGCCGTCATCGTCTTCATCATCGTCGGCTTTGTCTATATTGGTGGAGCAATCGGGACCCCAGTCCCTGGAGCACCCACGCCAGGACCACAAGTCTTTGACATGGATCCCTTCCACGGAGGTTTTGTGGCCCTATTTTCAATCTTCCTCAATGCCGGCTTCTCGTTCCAGGGCGCTGAGCTGGTCGGAATTGCTGCGGGAGAGACTAAGAATCCCCGGAAGAACGTGCCTAGGGCGATTAAGCAGGTCTTCTGGCGAATCCTGATGTTCTATGTCCTCACCATCCTGATCATCGGTATGACCATCCCCTACAACGACCCGGATCTCGCGAACGCAGAAGGAGATATCCGCCAGTCGCCCTTCACACGCGTCTTTGTTCAGGCGGGAATCAGCATCGGTGGCGATATCATGAACGCCGTCATCTTAGTCGCCGTCTTGTCTGCTGGTAATTCTGGTCTCTATGCGTCCTCGCGTGCGCTGCACACGTTGTCCCAGGAGGGCAACGCTCCCAAGTTCTTTGGCTACATAAACCGCCACGGCGTCCCCGTATACTGTGTCCTCGCCACAGCCCTGATCGGCTGCTTGGCCTTCATTGTTTCGCTCCCACAGATCGGTCAGGGTCAGGCCTACAACTGGCTCTTGGCTTTGGCCTCGACCACGGGCTTCATTGCCTGGTTGGGTATTGCGTTCTGCCATATTCGCTTCCGTATGGCCTACAAGGCTCAGGGTCGGTCGCTGCAGGATCTGCCCTTCGTCTCAAACCTGTACCCGTTCGGGCCAATCTACACGATCGTTGTATGTTTGGTCATTCTCTTTGGTCAGGGCTACACGGCCTTCCAACCCTTCAGCATCAAGATGTTTTTGTCTGCCTACGTGACCTTGCCCTTTGTCTTCATCCTATACTTTGGAAACAAGTTTTGGAGCAAGACCAAGATCCTGCGCCTTGTCGATGTTGATCTCGACACGGGACGGAGTTATGTGGAAATCAGCTCATCCGGCAAGAGAGAGGACAACGATGAGAACGAGGTGAAAAAGAGCTGGTTCCGTCGCACGCTGGGGCTCGTCTTTTAGTTTTTTAATACAAATAATGTTATGGAATAAAATATATATTTTTTGTAATGAGAAGCCCTTTTGCCGACCGAGACCGAAAATTCAGTCGGTCGGACTTTGCATCTCATTAATATTACCATCCGCACTATTTCCTTGCTATATACAAAGGGCAGTTGTCCAAAAGAGACATCCTGTCACCATTCAGCCATCATGTCCGGAATATCATCCAGGATCCCTGCCAAATCCATCACCCTGTTTTGGATACCGCGTGTGTATCGATGCTGTATTAATGCTCCCCACGAGAATCCAAGTGGACCCAATGATGGTGCAGACGGAGGATAATTGGGGTTCACTGTCGATGAAGAGGAACTCTCGGTCAGCAAAGTGCCTGTTGTTGCCTCTATCCCAGACCTGTTACCTGCGCTTGAATTCGAGGGCGAAGAAGGATTCTGTTGTGTTTCACTTGACAGTTCCTGCTGGTTCAGTCGCTCGAGTAACGCCCTGGCCTCGTGATCCGGATCCATGATGGCGACCACAAGAGCCCAGCAAACCATATAACAAATTGCTGCTCCGATCAGGCACGAGACCTTGGACCACATGGTTTCAACTTTGCCCAATACGAACGCTAATAAGCATAGGGCGACTGAGAATGGCATGGCGTAAAGCATCAACCATGTCGAGGTCTTTAAGCAGATCCCGTCCGGAGAGGTGCGGATAGTTCCTGCAGCTGGTCCATGTCCCAGGGTTGTTTCAAAGAGTGAGGGCATCATGGATAAGACGGTACCGCTGGTCGGATGTTCATGCAGGGTCGCTATAGACTGTGCCTGTTGCTGAAAGAGCCGCCGCTGATGGGCTGTCGAGGTGGATGTGGACATCATGATGGCGCGAGGGGGTCGCCCAGAGGCTGAGGGCTTGACGTCGTCCTCGGCGCCCATGTTCATGAATGGCTGATCCTTGTGGAGGTATCGACAGAGCGGACAGATCATTTCCTTGCCCATTGCAAATGCCATCCTATCGCAGGAGGGAGAGGGCGGGAAAATTCATGGCTTTTAGTCAACAAAGATGCAGCTGATGACATAAATGCAACCCATGCGGACAGATAGGTCATTCATAAAGAATGGGTGACTTACGAGATGCAGGAGAGGTGGAACTCATGGCGACAGGCAAGAATGGCTTTGGCATGATGTCTTGACTTGATCCCCTCCAGACAGATAGCGCAGCCCGGTTCCGTGCTCTCCATATCAATTTGGCCTTCTTTGGTGCTGATTACAGCCGGATTTTTGTGACTGGAATTTTCCTGGTTCGCGACTAAAGAGTCCATGCTCGACAGAGCAGAAACTGACGACGACGGTGGTAACTGACTGCTGCTTTCGACTGGAATGTTAGTGCTGGTGCCCGTAACTATTGTTGCAAGTGGTGACGATGTCTGTACTCTGCTCGCGGAAGTTGTATTCAAGACGACGTGGTGATGAGCCGAGATTTCTTGGTCCAGTTCAGAATCTGCTCCGGATTGCACACTAGAAGAACCAGCACCTCTAGACGCCTTGCTAGCAATCTCTGGGGACGACGGCGATCCAAGTGTTGCTGTTGATGACAGCGGCACTGATACCGACGATGATTCGGGCAATAATCCCAAGGATGATCCTGATGTTTTGGTTGTTCGCGGATATGATGATGCAGACGATAGTACTGCTTCCTGCTCGATTGGCGCCGATATTGCAGTGTCAATAGTATCCGCTTCAGAGAGTCCTGGACTGGGGTTTGCCGTTGAATCTGCAACTATATCGGGGGCTTGCGAGGCAAACGAGGGGACCTGGAGCTCTGACTGCAATGGTGACGATAGATACGAGGAGACAGAGGAGGAAGAAAAGTTCGATTCAGGAGAGACAGGTGCTCCTCTCCGGGACCGAAACGAGGTGATATACGATGGGGATAGATAGTCGCCGACGTTCATGCCTCACTGTCGGGGTCTGACGAGGTGTCCTGTGATTGTTTTTAAGATAGCTTGCTTGGCCGACGATCGATGGATAGAACGGAGCCGCAGGGCGAGGGCTTTGAGTGAAATAAACAAAGAGTGAGTAAGGAATGAGCTGGTGGCGGAATGAATGAAAAGAATGAATGAATGAATGAAGGAGTGGAAGAAGAGACGAGTGAGAAAAGAGTGGTGAGAGAAGGAGGGGGGCAATTGGGGCATATGGTGCACAGTGCGTTTTTAAAAGGGTCATTCATTAGCATTCATTACGATATGTGTCCCTCCGTCCATTCGGTTTCAACCGTGCTCAGGTTGCCAATCGCCTCACGCGCATTCTGCTCTTCAGCTGAAATTGAAGACAACCCGGACTCTTTGTTGTATCCACATCGCTTCGCGCTGGTCGGTCCCTCGATAGAAACAACTCCATCCTCCTCTTTCTGCTGCTTTGTCAATACCGCTTGCCTTCTCAGCACTTTTCCCGGTATTGTTTTGGTATATACATATCTACTTGTTCTACTTGTCAACGGACCTACTCCTCCCCTCCCCTTTATTCCACTCGAACTAGGGTGGTCATGAAGTATGCATGGTGTTTGTGGAGACCAAGTGTTAGACACAGCTCCATCCGTCGATCACCATCTGTCAGTCTGTCAGCAAACCAGCACGCGCCTCTTTCGCCTCTGGCGGCGAATAATGCGCCTGCTGTTTTATTGGCACACCTGCTGTTCTTCCCCCTATTCAGCAGCCGCGACCCAACTAATGCAGATTTGTATGGATTTGGCAGCATCAAGGTTACCTCGGGTCCCCCATGACATCAAAATAAAACCCAGATGTATTTGGGACGTAACCCAGCATGGGCGCAGCGCGAATTTTTATCAAACTTCGCTTGGCCAAGGGAAAAAAAAAAAAACGCCCCAAAGCTCTTGCTTCGGCAGAATGAATGATCCAGCATATTATCAAGCGCGCACAACGTAAATTTTGAGTCAGCACATAAGCGCAGTTTAAGGCCACCACGTTTGTTGCTTGAGGGTCAAATGGCTCTGATTGAATAAAGACACTCGGCGCTGCCGGATCTCCAAAAGTGGACCCCGTTATATGACACGCACTTCAGAATGATAAATAGTGGTTTGAAATATACATTAAATGCAAGTGTCTATCAACAACACAGGCAACAATGGTTGCTACTGTGGGTGTTGTTGGTGCTGGTCCTGATATTGATGCGCTGTTCGCAAATAGGATGATGATGACCTCCTCAAGAAGTGCTGGTTCTCTGGTGAGATGATCACTCCTGTTGGGTCCAGGGGTTCCAGGATGGGATCCCTCTCGCCCGCATCTACACCCGTGCCTCCTTCACCTTCCTCCTGTTGTGCCAGTAGCGCATCCACGTCGAGCCCGACCTTCCGGGCTTCATATCTTGCCAAGACCCATCGGATCAATACAGGCAGCGCAGCAAGCAACGCAACGGCGCCCAGCATGGCGATATTCTTGAGCGTAAAGATGTTCACTCCCGACGAATGATCCTCTACCAATTTTTCCAGCACCAATCCTGCTTGCACATGGACCACTGAAGGTGCAGCCACGCCGATCAACGTCCCGAGGAAGAATTCTGGCCACAGAGGAACATTGAGATGTGGCGAACAAATGTTGACAAACCAATTCGGCGGGAATGGTGCGAGTCGGAGAAGAATGATATAGCTCAGCAGGTTGTTTCGATGTCTTTGAAGCTACACATGTTCACCCATCAAATGAAAAAAAAAAGTGTTAGGGACCCTAGACACTGGTAATATTCGCAGCAAGAAACTGGAATTTTAAGGTTCAGGCAAGCGGCGTAAAATCGCTTGACAATGAACGCATCGCAGCCCCAAAAGATTATCAGACCTTTCTGCTGGACCCAGAGCGTATTTATGTTTCTGCACGCCTGTGGTCCGGATTCCTCAAGACATGATCTCATCCTTACCTGAGTATTCCATTTCTCCATGCGGTCTCCAAACTTGCGTTTTACCAGCTTGGAGAAGAACAACCTCGAGAGCAGATAGCAATTGGTCGCTCCCACGGCCGACGCCTAGGGTAATGATGCAAATACAGCCCATCATGTGTTAACAGCGACGAGCAGCAATAACAAATTTCCGCAAGATAATTTCAATTGCAAACGAGCAGATAGAACAGGAGTCAACTCACCAGGGACACCATGATCAATGCCACCCAGAACTTGAAGAGTGCTCCTCCCAATATACTGAGCCACATACTTCCAGGGACAGAGAACGTCTGCAGGCTATATGTCGAGTGAGCAAAATAGGTTAGTACGACCACGAATATCGGAAATTATTTCTTGCGGCTCTGAGATTCACAAATCGTGTCATGAACAAGAGATGTGGTCACTGCGCTGCATTTCAACAAAGATAGCGTACTAGAGGTAGACGGTCAGAAAGCCGAACATGACTCGGTAGTAATGCTTTTCCATGTACACAGTCAAAATCTTCCGCAAGGCCTCCAGGTCCTCCAGGGAATGTGGAAAGTGTAGGTCCTTTCTTTGCTCCCTATTGAACAATGATAAAGATAGCATTACATCAGACCTACAATTTCAATAGCAGAGTAGATCAGCTCCACAATGCGAACAAAAAAAAAAAAAAAAAAAAATGCCGTACTCATCTACTCTTGGCAGGGTATATTGCAGGACTAGAATGAGGATGATGGTGCCAATAGCAAGGATCAAAAAGAACTTTCCCAAGCCTTGGAAGAACTTCAAAATGGTCCGGTACCATGCTCTCCAGCCCGATACGCCCTTGGTTGTTATCTCTGTATTATTGTCATCGCTACTGCTGTCGACCTCATTATCAGCATCCACTCTGGATTCTTGTGTGAGGCCTGTTGCTGCAATTGAGGCGTATGTTGGTGCGGTGCTGTGAGACCCTGAGGCATGCTGCTGCTGTGACCCTGACAGCAGTGGCTGTCTTTGTTCCTCCCGTTCGTCCATGGGTGATGAGCGAGCGAATAAATGTAGGTGCTGTTTCCGACTCCTTGTCGCTGTTTTAGTTAGGTGATGGTGAGTGAATGAGGACGAATGTAAGGAAGAAGGTAAGACAAAAAATGAGCGCGGGCTGGTTTTTTGTCTGCGCGTGTCTCGGTGACGCAGCCCCTGTGCACTTTCAAAAGAATTGCTGAGCGCCATCAAATTGAAGGGGAAATAAAAAGGCTGCGAGAGAAGGAGGAACCACTGCCGAGGTTCAATTCATTTTAGTGACCATGCTAATCGGCCTTGGGCTACATCAATATGGCCTTGCAACGGCGACACTCTACATGGTTTAGCATTCAGGTGTCGCTATCTGCCTGGAGCTTGCGGTAATAGAGCATGCTGCAAAAAAAAAAAAAAAAAAAAAAAAAAAGGTAGCATGCGAAGGAGAATTATCAATCCAGTTTTACGGCAGTATGAAGGGTAGTCTGGCCTTATCCGCTGCCCTGGACGTGCTCTGCTGCAGCTTGCTTAGTTTTATTGCTCCTATTAGAGGACCTTACTTCTCGAGTCACTGGTTGGTCCCCTCCACAAAGACGTTCGAACGCATCCCCAAGTCAGGTTAATTTTTTCTGAGACGAGGAACGTGGAGTAAAACATTTAAGGTTATCGCAGAGCGCGAAGTGCCAAATACGAGACGAAGGAGTGAAAAGTGTGATTGCTTGCTTCATGCATCCTGGGCTCTTGAACGGTGCGATGGTGTATGTGAATTAGGGGTTATTTTAATTCCTGTACTGTAGCTTATAGTGTCTTTCTGGATTGTAATATGGATACGCCGGCTACTTGAAGTTGACGCCCTGTGCAACCACCTGGCCCTGCATTGCCTTGATCTCCCACGACGTTGCATTCTCAGGGTGCTTTTCCGTGCCGAATCCTGTCTTGTAGCAGTTGGCTAGATGGCCCATCGACGGCACATCACCTGCCTGTGCTGCCCGCAGGAACCACGAGAATGCCTCCTTGGGATTGACCCCAACACCCTTGCCTTCCTTGTACATGATTGCCACTCGCCGCATCCCAATCGCATGACCCTTAGATGCTGCTGCCATCTGCCACTCAAACGCCTCAGCCCAGTCATTCCGTTCATTCACAGCCATCGCAGCGAGATTGATACAGGCCTCTGCAGAGTTTGCATTGTTGTTGGCCCGGACAAATAACTCGCGAGCCTTGGCTGGGTCCTTAGATCCGCTCTCGCCGTTCAGGTAGCACACGCCGAGATCATACGCCGCTTCCTCGTAGTTGTTCCTGAGGGCGTTTTCATACCAGGCAAACTTCTTCTTGTCGTCCTTTTGCACAAAGTCGCCCTTCTTGTACATCATACCCAGGTTGTACATGGCCTTTCCAGATCCCAGCTCCGCGCCCTTATTGAACCACTCGAACGCCATCTCCATGTTAGCAGGAACTCCTCGGCCGTTAATATATGACAATGCCAGCGCACAGCACGCGTCCGCATGACCATTGTTGGCTGCGGCTGTGAACCACTCGACGGCGCCCTTGAGGTTCTGATTCGTGCCCCAGCCGTCTCTGTAGCAGTATCCGATTTCATTTTGCGCGACTGGCACTCCGAGCTGTGCTGCCTTGAGCCACCATTCGAATGCCTTCTCGGCTGATTTTGATGTGCCCTGCCCTTGCGAGTACATGTTGCCGAGCGTTGCCATCGCCTTTCCGTTACCCTTTTCCGCTAGCGAGGTGTCGTACAGGATCTCATTAACGTCCGATTCCGAATACGAATATGAGACAATCCTGAGAGAACAAAAAGTCGTAATTACCTGCTTTCTCATAAAAGTAAAACGCCTGCTCGTAGTCGACCACTTTACCGTACATGCCGTACTGGTGAGCATTTCCCAGACTCAACAGGGACTCTGGCCATCCTGCGGTCGCTGCCCTCTCGAGCCATTCCATCGCCAAATTGGTGTCCTTTATCATGTCAGACGATGGAATGGGGTTGTTCAGTGTCCTGGCATACACATGCATTGCCTCTGGATGTCCGTCCTGCGCCGATTGCAGCAACCACTCCAGCCCGACCTTGATATTGGTCTCTGTTCCTTTGCCATTCAGCAGCGCATCCGCAACCTTGAACTGTGCCAGCGACTTGTCAATGACATCAATCGATCCATCCTTGGCTGATGCTGCTGTCATCCACCACCCAAAGGCCCTTTCCGCATCCGCCGGGAACTCGGAGCCAACTCCAGTGCTATAGAGTTCTGCAAGACGAATTGTCGACTTTGCATCCCCGTTCTTAGCCGCGGTCTCGAGCCACATAGAAGCGCCCTCCGCCGTCGCCTGGCACCCCTCACCTCGCATCAAGCACTCGCCTACACGTCGGGTCGATGGGGTATGGCTCGCATAGGCTGCCTTCAAATACAAGTCAAAGGCCGCCTTCAGGTTCTTGGTCACGCCGGGCCCTCCACGGGTGTACAGCTCCGCGAGGTGGAACTGTGCTTCGAGATGGCCCTTGTTAGCGGCAGCCAGGTACCAGTCTTCTGCACCCTTGAGATTGGGAACCGTTCCAATGCCGTGTTCGTAACAGTATGCTGCCCGGAAGAGAGCGTCGTTTTCGCCGTTGTAAGCGGCCTTGGTGTACCATTGAAGGGCCTGACCTGGGTTCTTCTGGGATCCCTCCTGTCCTTCCTCAAAGTATTTGCCGAGAAGGTACTGTGCGCGTGGGTCCTCGCGTTGGGCGCCCTCCATCAACGTGGCCAGTGTGCTCATGGTGTCCTGCAGGTGATGTTGAGCTAGTACAAAAAGCGGGGTAGTGATTGGATGTGCTGGATGCGCTGGATGTGCTGGATGGTCAAAAAGGAGGCTGCTGCCAGGGGAAGTGCGATTACAATAGTCAAGTATAGTAAAGGTGTTGAGGTGGTATAAAAGAGATGATGGTATACAGAGAGAGAGAGAGAGAAAGAAAGGATGTGAGTGTGTGTGTATGTGTGCGGGAGATGAGGGCCGAAGGGTCCTGACAGCAGCTGTCAAGTGCTACCTACTTGCGTTCATGGAGGGGCTTGGAGTTGGAGAGTGCCTCCTCTAGGTACGCCCTCAGGCACACCCTTGAAGAAAACATCATACCCCATTATCTCTGCACAAAATATCATACTTTAAAAGTGAGCAATTACTCAACAGCAAGCTTATCAACCAACCTCTTCATCCTAGACGACAAAGACGCACGGGTCGATTGTACTTCAGG
This sequence comes from Gamsiella multidivaricata, assembly GCF_025024155.1. Taxonomy (NCBI): domain Eukaryota; kingdom Fungi; phylum Mortierellomycota; class Mortierellomycetes; order Mortierellales; family Mortierellaceae; genus Gamsiella; species Gamsiella multidivaricata. The sequence goes on from NW_026251757.1 coordinate 86,452, forward strand.
CCGTCCCGGTTGTACGGTATTGACTTGTTGACGATGTTTGTTCAAATTGAGGTCGAACATCGAGCTGAAACAAAGGAGGCCCTTCATCTGTACAAAGCGAACGTTACGATCAAGAGACACTGCATCATCCTACTCCATGTTTTCCAGGTAATATCGAGCATTGCACCCATATTGTCCATAGTGAAGAGTTGCTTTGGCATCGCTGGCAAGACCCAATTAGACTATATCCTGTGCAAAATGCATGTAGCACAAAAGATGTGTGTTCAGCTGTTTTTTTTTATTTATTTCACAGCAGATCGTCCATCCTAATTAACAGTAACTATGAAGACGAGTCGACCAACCTGGCAAATGCCATGGTGTTGTTTCCAAAGTACTTAGCGATCACCTCAAAGCCATCGTCCGCATCCTCCAGCTATGTTATTTAAACAGAAATGACATAGTCAGCAAGCCGGTTTGAAGAATAGTGTCTTTGGAATTGATCACAGAACGCGCCTTACCTCTGACAAGAACAGATCGTGTTTCTCTGCATTCGCCTCCTGCATCCTCCTGATATCTGCAACCGTTCGCTGCTCGACCATGCACTTGGGACACTCCCGGTCTGCCGCATCCGAGAGACAACGCTGGTGGTACGAATGCTTGCACAAAAAGTGTACAGCCGGTAGGTCCAACGAACCGCCACACGCACTGCATTTCGTGGCCTGGAACACTCTCGCCGATGTCTTCAGTTCTTCAATCTCGCGCCGCTTCTTCTCAGATTCCTGTCTGTAGCTCTGAATCTGCTTATGGTCCTCCAGTCTCTCCTTGCGCTCCGCTTCGATGCGGCGACCAATATAGTTCTTGATCATCCCAATAGTCGCTACAGATGTCTGCGATAGTGCCTGCACGACTTGAAGTGGCGGCAGCAGATCTTGCTGATCGATGTGATCCAGCACCTTGAGCAGCTCTGGTGTTGCCGAGGTTAGGCGACCAGGTGAGGACGAAAAATAGGACAACGTCAATGGGTATAGAGACGGCTCCAAGGGTCTATAAGAGGCGAATGATAGTACTGGTCAGTGTTGCATCCATAGATGCTGGTGGCGAAATACATAATCCTTGGATCACTCAGTTAATGTAACTACATACCCGTATTTGCGCAGGCACTCAATCACCTTGGCAGTGTTGTCACGCTCGATCCAAAGTCGCAAGATGTCTGTGTACATCTTCATGCGCTCGTATAAAAAGACAATTCCTTCGTCAAAACCAGCCATGTGACAAAGCACCAATGCATGATTGGTGTCATAAGAAATTTCCGTTTCGTTGAGCAGCTTAAGGCACTTCTCCTTCTTGATATTCCGCTCCTTCATCCTGCGATTCATCTCAGCAACTTGCATGGTAGAGCCCTTGCTGCCTTGCTCCGAAAGCGCCATGGGAGGGTCGGCGAGGTAGAGCTCTAAGAGAGTGTTCCAGACTGCTTTGCGTTCCTCCATATCCTGCTCCGATGTTGCTCCGAATCGGCTAGCACCACTTGTTGAAGCATGGTCGCTAAATTCTGCACTCCCAGCTGTTTTCTTGACTCCCAAGACGTTGTTCCCTGCACTGCCCACATTACCCGGCCTAGTTGATGTGTTCGTTCCTGTTGGAGACTTGTGCGAATTTCCAGAGGACACGAGTGTTGATTGAGAAGAGTGAGCCCCTGAAGATGACGGCCAGCGATTGGCGGACACTTTCTCTAGGAACGTGATCAAATAAGACGGGAGATCTACAAAGAGACTCATAAATGTCCTTGGTGAAGGTGGCGCGTATTTGGCCGACTCATGGTGGTGGCCACCTCGGCTCTTGGCTGGGAACGTCGCATGGCCGGCGATGTTTGGACTGGCAGAGGCACTAGTCGATACAGGAGGCGATGATGCGCCACCTGTGCCGCCCATAGCAAAAGGCAACATGCTGAAGCCCGCATGGGGCGCATTAGTTGGATGGTTGATAACTGGAGAGGTCGTGCCAGGTGTGGATGTGGATGTGTTATTCCTGACAAGTGTCCCTGAGCAGAGATCGACCAAGAGCTGAGTGGTCTGCTCTGGAAGATGGGTCAACATGACCTTGCCGTACTTTTGTAGATTTTTATCCGCCTCGATGGGTCCAAGGCGACGCATATATGCCAACGCGCGATTATACTGCTTCACGTCATCGATTTGGACGGTCAAGTACCTAAGACAGTGCGGGTTTGAACGTTAGCTATTTAAGCGTCGCTCTCCCTTGCCACAAGTCCAGTCGCCACCTAAATATGCCTATACTTACAAATCATGCTCTTCAAACTTTTCGGCCAAATAGACGGCGTGTTCATAGTAGCCAGCTTGACGGCATACTTGAATGGCGGTTTCCAGATCGAAGGTCAGATCGCTATCCGTCTATAAATCGAAAATATGCGACTGTTAGTCTTTGCATAGGTGGCTAGATAATAATGCAGCAAGAGCCTTGGATGAAAGCTGCACCTTGATAAATTCATCCAAACGCTTGACGTCCTTGAGTTTAGTGTAGCAGTTGAGCAGCAGCGTTGTATGATCTGCATTGGCAAGCCCACTAGAGTGCAGTTCCTGCAGGTACGATGTCAAGTTGTAGATACGCTGGGCATCGAGAAACTTCCGAATTACATACGAGGGCTCGAGGCGTCCGATCGTTCGAATATACTGCGCCATCGCTCCATCATAGTCCCCTTTATTGTACAGGTGGTCGCCGTACTTTTTGATGATCTCGGAAATGCTGGCGTTGTCGTACTTTTGGTTATGGGCCAAGTTAATTGCTAGCAGGTACATGTTCTTCTTGAACAGGATGTCCAGCTTGGCAGATGTCTCCATCTCATCCAGACGATACACCTATCCGTTTTCATAAAGAGAATAATATCAGTCGCGAAGCAGATTAGAACACGATTTTTGGTGAGAATAATAACGTATTGAAGTGAGCCGGAGTGCTTTACCTTGCCACCATTCTCCACAATATAGATGCTTCCCCATTCACAGATCACACTACGGATGCCCTGTGTGAAGGTTGCCTGATATGCAGTAAACTTGTTCGCGGTATCAATGATAGTCAGCCTTGTTGTGTCATTTGCTGAAACGGCTGCCGAGTTTACTCCGAACGTCCTGGATGCAGCTGCTGGGATATTGGGGGGTGAAACAAGGACCAAGTATGACTTATAGAATGAAATAGATGTCTTCGGGCCTATTCATGTTAGAAAAGCACGCAAGTCAGTTATCGTCCCAGGACTATATGAGGTCCAGACTGGTTCAAAATGCCACACACCATCGTATGCATAGGCTGGTCCTCGCCCATCGGGTCCATAGAAGAAAATGGCTTCGTCCCTTGCAATTGCCAGCTCCTGTGTGCTTTCGTTCATAACAGCACATCCTAGGCCTCCTCCGTGGTCATCCAGTGTCTAGATCATGCAAAGCTAGCAGTGTTAATAACCAGCGTACCACATATTTGGTTGATATTGCATTGAGAACGAAACCACCGCACCATACCTGAGTATTTTTCGTAAAAGTGTTGTAAAGTAAGACTTTGGCGGTTGTGGCAATATAAAGCAAAGCTCCTCTTTGCTGCTCTCTGAAGCCCAATCCTATAGTAGGCAATATATTTTCACCGTTAAACAATATGGAGCAATATGAAGCCTCCTTCCCATCCTAAGATATGACCATGTATATGGCGCGATCATTACCTGTGATGGGTTCGTCGTTCTGATGAACAATCTTCTGAGCTGTCGTGCGCTCCCGCATCAAATCGCCGCTGATTAACACAACTGTGCCATTGGCGAGTCCAACTGCAATTTGAGAGAGGTTTTCCAGGACAGCGAGCGCCGAAACTGGAAACGCACTTCCAGTTTGATTAATGCGAATTGACCTCTCTAGTGTTGGGCCGGGTTTGTTCCTGTCAGGCTTATCAAGGTCCCACAGCCTGATAACTTGTACTGCGCCTTCTTCCTCCTATTGCAGCCAGCAAAGAGATAATTGTTAATTAAAGCCGGTTCAGATGCAAGATCCTCCAAGTCGCGAACCATGTTGGCCATCCGAAGATGAACTCGTGCACTTACGCCGACAGTGACCAAGATATTGCGTTGTTTCAATTGCTTCATGTGGGTGACGCGACCACTCTCGTAGGCTAAAAATGACTCTTCTTGTAGGCCCTTATCGATTATGTGAACCAACCCTGTCCGATCAGCAACGACCATATGGCCGCGACCACTCGTCGCGACATTCGACTCTATGGACTGCACGATGATTTGATTCAAAGGTTCATGGTGAGCATTCAAACCGGAGTTGGTGTGGTTCTCGGTGGAGCTGATGTCTGTGTGCTGCTTTGCCAAACCTGGAAAACTTCGGGCGGCCTTGTGGTGTCCTCAGGGTCTTTGACCTCAACCTTGTCAAAGAAGTTGAACTGGCGCTGGAGGGCCATATTGAATGGTGGTGGAGGGATAGAGGAGAGAGCTGGGTATGTAACACGGGTCGTGGGCGGTTGAGAAGGCATACAGGTCAGCTGATGGGTCCCTCCTTCGCAGTGAAGGTCGCCACCAAAACGAACAAGATCAAAGATGCCGGAGCCCGAGGACAAAACCATGCTCCCCGTCTACGTTCATCAGACCTCTCGTCATGCCGTCGTTCTCATTCAGGTCGAATGCATCGATCCACACTCCATAAGCACAGAAATCTCTTCGGATCAGGCTTCCCTGCAGCTTTCCTTGCAGCATAAGCCCAGGGGTAGTTCTCGAACATGCACTGTCACCATATCAGCACGGCCAATGCTTGACCCCAGTGGATCCATCGCGTCGATCCAGGATTGCAGCTGCTCAATTTCAGCTGAGAATATCGTGCTCAGACTCACAAAAACCCGGAAAACAGAATGGCAAGCACTGCGAATCATATTCAAGTGTCAGGACACCGGCTTTTCCAATCCAGCAGACATAAACGACAGCGATAAGACTATAGAACACGGGGATCAGCAAGAACAAACAGGACCGATAATAGCAAAGTTCGTCACATCATCCAACACGACCCATCTTCAGAGTGCAATTCGAACCAGCAAGTTATGGGATGCGCAATCAGGGCGCGTAGGCAACATTCAGGCGAAGAAGATGGGAGGCGTGAATGCTATCCAGCTGACGGCAGATCTGACCCCAAATAGCGCTTCTGTATCCCAGGAATAAACATTAACAGGGAATTGTGCATCCTTAATAGCCAGGACAACATTACTGTGTGACACTTGGAGCTGCGCGTCGTCGCTATGCTGCTTGCCCGACTCTATGTGTTAAAACTTGAACTAAGTACAATTTCACTCAAGTACGGCAATGTCTGTTCAAAACATTGTAGAGAACGATGTCGAACGCAATCCCTTCTCTAGTATCATGCCATTGTGCATAAAGGTAGAGACAGTAATGCGCTTCAGTATGGCGGTGTAACTGTGCTCGGAGTATTCAGGGCACTTGCAAGCACAATAAATTACAAAATGCCTCGACTAGTTCGCCTTTGATCTCTCCATAATGTTGGTATAACTGAAGGTGCAGCGGTTTATGAAGCCTTAAAGAAATCTCTTGGCTTATGATCCTTCACATTTACCGCTTTCCCTTAAATATATTTGAGCGATCTATTTGTCCCTTCTTGAAGAGCAAAAGATACGAATTCACACATCTATATCAGTAATATATCTATTTTTCAAGACAAGAGAGCGGACGAAATTACGCTTCGGTTTTAGAAACGATACTTTAGATTTCGATGAATAATATACCGCGTGGTAGATGGAAATATAAAATCTAGTTCCTTTACTAAGTACTTCGCCCTGCTGCAGGAGATGCTTAAGGTTGCGCTGTAGCACAGGCATATGATGAAATGTAATTTTTCCCCATCTGAAATGATTCGATGAAGATGCATTGCATCTAGCCTGTCGCCGTGCGGTAAAGATTAGGCCGATATCCGCTGCTATTGAGTCGATTTCGTTATCTGAACCATCAGTGTATGATGGCAGTGTTCAAGAAACTCCAGATAGTTTGCGCACAATCATAGTTGTCCTGCGCTCATTCTTATACCATGTAAACCTTTTATTTGTCCATTTGTAAAGTACGAAACCGTTGTTCTTGTGAATAATATCTCGATGACCCTTGGAAAGGAAAGTGCATGAGATAAAAAAAGTGATATTAAGCACAGCACCTTTTGTTCCATACAGCAATCGCTTCTCGAGTACATGCAATTCGCTCATTATGTTTGGCAACTGGTGAGGCACTGGGGACTAATACAGATCAGTGGCCATTCAAATACTGTACTTGCAGCTGGACGAGCGTGCCCAAGGCGCCGGTCTGTTTTGCTTTCATTAAGTACTAAAGGATGAAGACCACATATGGTTCGAGCATTCTCAACCTACTTAAACACCATCAGTAGTTCTTATTCGCGAGTTCGTTTGTAAAGTTACATTGCCAGCCATGGTAGTTTCTGTTCGTGTTACGCGCCCATCCAACGCTCGTAGCTCATGGAGTAGCTAAAATGAGACAAAGTTTGACTGTGCAACCATTGCAATGACTGTGTTTCACTTTCAGGCACGCACCTCATCGTTCGCCTCTGTCCCTCCAGCTTTCCATTCACAGCCCTGCGTTCTTCCTCCAGATCTTTACTCAGTCTTTTTTTTCCCTGCTACCAGTGCCATTTATTTCGTCCATGTCACTGCGCCAGTACCAGTAACTGTTTCAATCAAATCTTACATCAGCAGCTTTACTTTTTACTCAAGCGCAAACGGCTACATTGATCTTTTGCTTTTTTTTCTTTCGATTATCATCCTGGCGTACGAGTGATCGGCTTGATATGTACAATAGAATAGCATTCATCCGCTGCCATAGTATCTTTGTTTTCACATCCTTTCTACTAATATGCGATGTTGCCATGACTGTCGAGTCATACGATCTCGTCTTTCAACGTGCTACAACCTCAACGGATGTAGATGCGCTCTGCATACATTTTGCTATAGCTTGTTCGCCAGTACGCCATCGGCCAAGATGGAAAACATATGACATACGCACCGACTCCTTCACGATGCAATGACTATGGTACGGACCCATGGCAATGTCGATACTATGAACCAAGCACCAGCCTATGGACTATATTGCACCTTCTAAAAGCGTCCTGTACTCACTTCACCGCCATAAGATATATCCATACCGCCTGTTTGACAGGCCAGGTTGCAAAAGGAAACTGCGATCTCTTTGACCTGATGCCTAAAGTTTAATGGAGTTGTAAAAAATGACAGGGATATCGAAGATCAAGTGTGTGGGTTTGATATGAAAACGTCATAGTGTGGATGAATGAAGAGAGCGTTGAAGGAAGCATTGCCCTTGTCAGGTATCCTCATAATCTGTGCCACCGATCTGTGCCACCAATACCACTACACCCATCACCCTGCATCTTTATCAGGCAATGCTGAGGCCGACGATAGAGTTGGCGATCGGCGCTACCCTTTATTTCCCGGCATGACAATAAGTGTTTGTATCTGTTGTGCAATGCTTTCAACGTTATTGCATTGACATCACTCAAACGAACAGCGATCCCTAAGCAACTTCAAGAGAGATCTGAGCAAGGCAAAGGCAGCGACCGCGCTTACGATGTCATTCACCCTTGGCTGCAGAATGAGACAAGGAATGAGCAAAGGATTCAATGGACAGATCGCAGCGACCCTACTTCACGCGCGGCTCCGACAAAGCGCGCTCACGCCTCCATTAAACACAAATATATCTTGCATACCTTGGCGATCCATCGTCAATGTCAAGAGTTTTGCCTCGTCCTCTTCAACAGTATCGCCGATGGCTTCAGAGGACACAGTCGAGTACGAGGTGGATCATTTAGTGATTGGCGCTGGCGTGGTGGGACTAGCAATCGCTGAAAGACTGGCTGCCCGGGGAGGCGGATCCACTCTGCTCGTAGACAAGAACCCAGCCGTAGGGCAGGAAACGAGGTGTGATTGAAGATCTCATGCAACTGTTTGAAAGAGTCATGTGTGGGATACTCTCTGACCACCTCAGTATGGCTACTTATCAGTTCTCGGAATAGTGAAGTCATCCACGCCGGGATCTATTATCCTGCCGACTCTCTCAAGACCCAGCTCTGCATTCGTGGCAATGAGTTGATGTATGACTTTTGCGAAAAGTTTAACGTTGAGCACCGCCAGACAACTAAATGGGTCGTAGGCCAAACAGATGCTGACCTCGCATATCTCGAAGGGCTTTCCCACAAAGCCCAGAATCTTCTACTACCGACGAAACGGATGCCGGGACCTGCAACCTTTATGCTGACACAGGAACAGATGCGAAACCAGGAGCAGTATGTGCACGGAAAGGCAGCACTGGTGTCAACGCGGACTGGAATCGTAGATGTACATGGACTGATGAACGTGCTAGAAGCCAGGATTCAGGACCACGGAGGGGACGTGGTTTTGCAGTGTGAGGTCATGGCTATGGAGCGGATATACACCAGTGGAGGGAGTATTGGAAGTCGAGAAAAAGATCACAAGGACATGGAGCCGCCCGCAGGGGGGAGTGGTGGGTTCAGGGTCAGAATGACTTCTCCTGCAGGACCTGTCATTGTCAAGGCTGCCTCTGTGATCAATAGCGCAGGATTGCATGCCAGCAAAGTGTATAGTTTACTACGACAACCATATGCAACAACACAGACAAAGGAAGAAAACAAAGAAACCCACTCTATGAACAGCAAAAACATATCATCACCACTACCGCTGTTCAAGCTACATTATTGCAAAGGCCACTATTATGGGTACTCTGGACCTGCCCTAGTCTCGCGTCTGATCTACCCAGTGCCCGACAAGAACCTGGCCGGTCTGGGAACGCATCTCACTCTGGATCTGGCGGGACGTATGAGGTTCGGTCCTGACATTTTATACGTCGACCGACTGGATGATTATACAATTGATCAGTCGACGGTAGGCTCCCCTTCGTCCATAGAGGCAGTGTCGAAGGTGATCCAGACCTACCTGCCCGCAGTCAAGTCGTCGTCACTGTATGCAGATTACGCTGGCATAAGGTAAAGATGTACGGAACATGTCATGGAGATCGAAAAATTATTTCTATGTTTACTCACTTCTGTTTTGCCTGCCGTCTATGTGATCGAATATGTGATAGACCGAAACTAGCAGGTCCTGGGGAACCGTTCCGGGACTTTGTGATTCATCATCATAACGGCTTTGTCAACCTGGCAGGAATCGAAAGTCCTGGCCTAACATCGTCTCTCGCAATTGCAGAATATATTGAAAAGCTACTTTATTAATAAATCTTTTCACCGGCGAGTGTAAGGAATGTTTCCAAGTGCCTGCCGGACAAAAAAAAATAAGCACGCAGGCTCTCTTCATTTTGGAGGAGAGGTGGTTGTGAGCAGCTTCATAACTGTACACTGCAGGGCATAGGTCCAGGTCAGTGGTATTTTTTCAGCACCAATCTTTCAATCTGGCATCCATACACCTATTTGATCGAGGAGGACAAGAGTGAGCGACAAGACGACAAGAGTAATGCTTACTAAACTGTTGCTAACTCTAACTGAAGTCAACATCCATCTCCCTGGGATCCCGACTTTGTTTCGCACTTATTTTCAATCACTGTTTTTACTGCTTGACCTATGTTATGAAGGGAGTGCTTTTAAGGTTTTTGCCGTGCTATTCTTCGTGGGCGCAGAGACCTAAGATTGCAATCAAAAGTTAGCACGCGCAAAAGAAATGAACTCATTGGAAGTCTTCCCGACCTTCTCGGTCCTGTAGTCCATACCCCATCCTCAGTGTCCCAAGTTTCCTCCCCTAAGGCCCTCGTTCTCGTAGTTCACTTTCGTCTAGGTGTCCTTGGCCTCTCTGATGGTTACCCTATGCTCTTTGAGTATGACAGGAACTGAGGTTGGGCTCGGCGCTTACAAATGGATACGTTTACGCTATGGCACCAGGTATCGTATATCAGGTACAGGTACTAGGCCCCACAAATGAACAGTGCGGCAGAAGGAAAATATAAATCCAGGCACTGGTTTGTTTTTAGTATGATTTCCCAGCTATAATTGAATGACGAACCTGTGTGTTTTGTTCAGCTATTCCTTTTGTTTCTCCTCGGACTAGTGCGGAACTCCTGTGTCCCGTCTTCCTGTCGGTTCTATGTGTGCCTTGTCAACCCATCTCGCTTCTTTAAATCCTATTGCATTAGTCGGGCGCAACTGTACACGTCGAGAAAAGAATGAGAATGTGGCACTGTAGCCAGATCCATACTCCATCGCCTAGTGCCACGAGTACAGGGCGTCAAACAGAAGGAAGGGAAGAGACTCCAAACGACCGCTCTCAATTCATTTTGTTCGTCTTCTAGGTAATCTATGGTGTTGATGTGGGGTGAGATAGCCTGTTTCACATACAGTTACAGACGGATGCCTTCTTTGCATTCCATGCCGCCTGAGAATCAAGAACGATTAGAGTAGGCGATACACTTGTTCATTTTGTTTAAATAAAAGTCAGGTCGGCAACGACTCCCTTTTCTCTTTGCTGTCCTACTCCTCTCGCTCGCTTCCCCTCCTTCACCCCTCTCTCCCACCGTCTGCCTCTCCTCTCTCCTGCCACTCTTTGCCGTGTCGGCACCCTCACTCTTGATTGACATCAAAAGACTCAGACAGTCCCCCGTCCTCCTTCCCTTACACATACTCTCTCTTTCCCCCTCCCTCCCCCTCCCTCCCCCCCATTCCCATCATGAAGTTCATTGCAACTCTCCTCGTCCTCGTCTCGTTGATTGCTTCCGCAACCGCCCATATGGCGCTTCTTTACCCAACCCCCCGTGGCGGTTACGGTACTAAGCAGTACAACGGCCGTATTCACGTAAGGACGAAGCACCATTCACCACCACTTCAATAGTCCATATCACCTTGCCCGAATTATTTCTCTTAACACTGTACCGTCCACATTCTTGTGCTCCTGATATGTGGATATGTGGATACAAACTCAGGAGTGCGCTATACTACTTCTATCCTATTCTTTACAGTGCATCCCCTCTCGTAATAACTGCGAACAGAACATACTCTGCTCGAACCTCATTCACCATCAACCGTTGAGTACAATCACGTTAATTAATCAGACCGCCACTGTCTATCTGCCAATAGACCTGGATCGGCTACAAGGACAAGACCTGGACCCAGCGCTTCCCCTGCGGAGGCTACGCTCCCGGTCCTGTCACTAACATGAAGGCCGGTCAGGTCATCAACGTTCGTTTCTTGGCCTCATCCATGAAGGCCAAGGACATCAAAACTCAGCCCAAGCCCACTAGCTCCAGCAAGCAGTTCTCACAGGCTCGCCATGGTGGTGGAACGGTAAATGAACTTGAAATTTTCTGAAGTATATACATCGTCAATGCATCTAGCGACTAATACAGTTTTGCAAATGTAGTGCGAGTTTTCGCTGTCGTACGATGGTGGAAAGACCTTCCGCCTGATTGGCAGATACGCCAAGACTTGCCCTGATGGTAAAGAGACAGGACTTTTTTTTTTCTTCATCCGCAAGAGTTAAGGATACCTTCATTAGTAGGACCACTTGCTGATCCTGGCATGTCCACTTTGTTTGAGCAGCTTACTACCACTGGCCCGTCAGAATCCCCAAGAACGTCCCTTCGTGCACCACGAAGAACAAGTGCCTGTTTGTCTGGTCGTAAGTCCACAACCACCTCATTATCTCGCCTCACGTTTCCTCTGTGTCAATCGCCCTTGCTGATCACGAACTTTACTGTGCTCCTCCTTTGTCGACTCTCTATTCCAGCTGGACCGCCAATATCCTTGCCCAGTACTACCATAACTGTGCTGATATCCGTCTCACCGGTGTCAAGGGCGGCAAGCTTCCCAAGAAGGGTATTCAGGTTGTCGACTTCAAGGTAAGAAGCCGTCATCAACATTAACATCGGCTGTATCTGTATCTGCGTCAAGAACAGGCTTTAATCCCCAGTCTACTGCATTCACTCCTAACTAGCCTTACAAGATGAAGGTCACTGCCAATGGCGATGGCAACAAGCACAAATCTGGCGGTGGCCCCACCAAGAAGGAGATCAACGACAACATGAACGGCAGATACTAGAGTTCCCCTCTGCAGTGTCAAGCATGTCGATACCATCGAATCTCCGTGGTTAATGGTGGAAGTATTTCCATAATTTCAACGGTGTGCTCATGATCTGGCCTCATTTTTTTTTTCTTTTTTTTTCTTATTACGACCACCACCTTTTATTTTTGTATCTTCGTTCGCGTGTGCTCTTCATCTTATCGAGTTCGCTGATGAGGTGAGAATACACACTGTATTTCTAAACCATTGTTTTTCTTTTCATCAATACGCGTCCCTGGTTGGATAGTTGAAGCTGAAAGGGAAGAGCAATGTGTCTAGCTGGTGCACAAGTGCTCGAATAAAGGTGTAATAACAAAGTTGGATTGTTCAAAGCGCCCATACTCCCAAGGTGAAGCATGTAGTGAATGCTGTTAACCAATGCTGCGAAGAGCTCATAAAGTGGATGGTCGCCAGAATTATTGGATATGCTTTTATGCACTCTTCAGCCCAGAACGCATTCTAAAGTCATCGTAAAACTGGATCATCTCTGGCGTAATCCTTCTCGTCATTTCAGCGAGCGCCTGGTTGAAGTGTCGCTTTGATACATATTCGATCTCCAGACTCTCCTCCATGGCCTTCATAGCAGCCTCTTGACACAATGCCACGACCTCTGCACCAGAGCATCCATCTGTCTTCGCGGCCAACTCTTCGATATCAACATCCGTATCGCAGGCCATCTTCTTGCCATGAATCTGAAGCCGCAGAATCTCTCGGCGTGACGCCAGATCGGGTGGCGAAACGTACAGGATACGATCGATTCTCCCTGGACGCATCAGTGCTGGATCCATGATATCCGGCCGGTTAGTTGCAGCGACTACAGTGACATTGACCAGGGGTTCGATTCCATCCAACTCGTTCAACAGTTGAGAGAGAACGCGATCTGCGACGGAGGATCCTCCGTCGTCTCCAGCTCCGCGCTTGACAGTAAGTGCATCGATCTCATCCTATATTGAATGGGCAAAACAATATTAGGCACAGCGTCGACAAGGATGCCTCATCAACCTTTTCGTTCCAAAAATGAGCACTTACAAAAAATACGATCGATGGAGATGCTGCCCTGGCTTTTCGAAACACCTCACGCACGGCCTTTTCGGACTCGCCGACCCATTTGCTAAACAACTGGATGAGAATTCATATGTAAACATTCACGGCGCAGCAAATGCATCACAGCTTGCATATTCTGTGGAAACCGCGCGGAGTTTCCACTTACTTCAGGGCCTTTCACGGCAATGAAATTCAGTCCTGCTTGTGTTGCCAAGGCTTTCGCCATCAATGTCTTGCTACACCCTGGTGGTCCATAAAGCAAGATACCCTTTGGCGGTCGGATACCCATGCGAATAAAGGCATCCGGATGCTAATAGAGACAACAATTTTCAATGAGATTGAGTGCAGCCAGTCGAAAAGACCACTTTGCCGTTTCACGTTGCACTTGCTTACTTGCAAAGGCCACTCGACTGACTCTTTCAACTTCTGCTTGATATCTGTCTGCCCTCCGATGTCACTCCATAAAACCTTTGGCACCTCGATCATGATCTCCCGCATCGCACTAGGTTTTACATCCGTCATGGCCAACCTCATATCCTTTGCAGAAACCTTCAAATCATCCTGCTCTTGCTGACTAACTAAAGATACACTGGTGGGTGATGGTCTGCTATCCTCAGAGACAGTCAGGGCTTCAAATTGCTGCTGGAGATCATTCGTTTGGGTCTCGACCATGTTGTTGTCCGCCTCTGTCGTTCGATGCTTTCCCATGACCCTGTTGATGGTCTTTAGTCCAGCCTCTCTGCAGACTGCTGCAAGATCAGCGCCAACGTACCCATGCGATATGGATGCAAGGTGGTCGACCTCTGCCGATGTGAGTGCATTAGGTATCTTTTTTAATAGGGCTGTCAAAATCTCTGCCCTAGCGTTCGCGTCAGGGATGCCAATTTCGATCTCTCGGTCGAATCGACCTGGCCGACGCAGGGCTTCATCAAGCGCGTTAGGGCGGTTGGTCGCACCCATGACAACGACCCGTGGCACGGTAGCCGGTGCGGTATCAGAGTCGGGCGAAATAAACTTACTGGTGGTAAATAGGATCTTCTTTTCCGAGGCTCCATCCATCAAAGTCAGAAGTGTTGCTACGACACGTTTTTCCATCTCACTCGCAGCCTAAATAGTACAGTATATGGGAGCTGTTAGAATTTTGAAGCGGATCAAATTTTCGTGATGCATTTGTATATCCACAGACATACCTCGTCGCGTTTGGGACAGAGTGCATCGATCTCGTCGATAAAGATGATTGAAGGCGAATTATCAGCTGCCAACTCAAAAATGGCTCTCAACTAACGATAAACGAAGTGCAAAGAGATAGAGACGGGCTATCAGTGAATCATACTTCACAACGGAGGCCAAAGAAAAAAAAAAAAAAAAAAAAAAGACACGGACTCATTCGAACTAGTTCAAATGTGTGAATGATTACCTTGGCCTCTGTTTCTCCATAAAATTTGCTAATAATCTCCGGTCCATTAATGACTGTCAAGAATGCTCCTGTGGCAGCAGCCACAGTTCTCGCGATCAATGTCTTTCCTGTTCCCGGAGGACCATAAAGCAGGACGCCTTTAGGAAGTCTAAGGCCTGTTGACAACCGTCATCGTTATGATTATGTTAGCTTTTGACATAATGATCATACATGTTTGATAGTGTGGGACAGGAAGGAATTGGATCATACCGAACTGTGTGAATACTTGTGGGTTGTGCAAAGGTATTTCAACCATCTCGCGTACAGCCTTAATTTGGGCTGCAAGCCCACCAATTTGTTCATATGGGCGAGCGTCCTGCAAAGTCTGAGTGGAGCTCTGTAGGTTGTTCACCTCTTTTACAGCTGCCTCGCCGAGAATCTCTTTATGCAGTGCTGACTGTGATGGTGTGAAAGGCAGCACTTTGACAATCGTGTCCTGACCAATGGCAAAAACGAATCCACGCTCCTGCCCCTTGCGCTCGAGCACAATGCTTGCTACCTTGAACCTTTGCGGCTTGCCGTTGTACGGAAACTCGACGTAGTTATCCTTCAAAACAAATCTGATCTCGGCTAACAATATTTAAAAAAAAAAAAAATACAAAGGTAGATGTGAGTAGCCGAGAGATAACGTGAGGGTCAAAGCTGACGCATAAAATTCTGAACACAAAAGTCTTACTCATGATCTCCTTTGTAAATAGTGTAAACATGAGATTGGACACGAACGGTATAGGATGAAGAGCTGCCAAAGATACTTGAGAGGCCTCGTGGATCGCAGTATCCAGCAGGCTGATCTCGACAGGGTCTCCGACTGCGACGTTGGCATTTAATCGCGACACGCTACTCAGCTGGATATCTAGTCCGCATAGGTGATCATGGTTGAGTTTATTTTTTTTGCGATCTGGAGCTGGTGCATGGGTCTGGTGTGCTTTTGATACGTACGGTTCTCTGATACTGTGAATGAAGGCCATACGATCGCAACCGACCCCTAGTGATCGAGATAAAAAGTCCAGTCAGTCTTGACACCAGGTGCAAATGCAATCCGTTGAGCACAGTAGCGACATACAGGTGAGTCCTCTTGTTGCAACTGCGTGGAGTTCGAGTTTCCCTTGCTCCGAATCAGTACGTGATCTCCAGCACCTAGTCGCAGGTGGCGCATGGTCGCAACATTGAGGAACGCTCTCCTAACAGCGCGCACATTCCTTGCAGAAGGTGATTGCTGAGCAAGGAGCTGCATGGTTGCAAAGGTCGTTGGTGATCAGCTTCAATGGTGGTCGGTGCGATCTTTGGCGCACAAAAAATCCTTTCAATTTTAGTGGCGCGAGTAAGAGCTTGGCCCTTGTAAAGTGAACTGGGTCACCCGGCATAAAACAAAGGCCGCAGACCCTTCAGGGGCAAGACTCGGCCTTTTGACTGTTACACCTCTCAACGGTCTTGCACTTCTATCTTATTCGCTTTTTTCATTGCAGCAACATCATGGCAAAAGAGGACACCCTCATCACAGCCAAGGTCAGTCTGTAGACCGCCCATCTTCCAATGCGCCGTCAACAGCACCTACCCTTGTTTCACTCCATTAACACCATTCATTCACTTCTATACTTGTAGGTTTTTTTGGAGGATGCCGTGTATCTGAAGGACCAGCCAGAACGGCTTGGCTTGGTCGTTAAAACATGGCACGATTTCGATTCAGGGGAGAGCGACACCGAGGACGAAGATTCTGTAGGTCCTGAAAGTCACCTATTCCATCTCTGTGCTCAATTGATATGGGAACACCGGCGAAAGTTATTGACCGATTCAATTTGACTTCGCCCCTATGCCTTTTCTAGCTGGAACTTCAAAAAGTCACTGTCCATTGGGCTGATGGTGCTGCTCCACAGACAGTTCACGAGGACGACCTTGTCGTTGCAGACCGCTCTTTCAGCCATGGTGACGTTGTCAAGCGTTCTCCGAACGACATCATGTCCGGAACTGTTATCGGCGTCAAGGTCGAGCTGGACCTGGAAAAAGTCTGCCCGCCCATGACTCGATTTTCTGGCATCGATGCCACGCACGTTGACTTTGTTCAGCAATTCGTGGTCCACAATCATATCATCTACGATGGTTGGCTTGGAGTGATTGAGGAGGTAAGTAGATGCCAAGAGAACCCTCGCGGAGGTGCCCATCTTGCATCTCTTTGGTGCGCATCAACGTCCAATTGCTCATATCCGCCTTGCATATTCCAACAATAGGTAAAGGACGAAGTGACAGTGCTATTCAGTGACAACAGTGTATGTGTAATCAAGGACTCGGATGACTTGGACCTTTGGGACCAGATCCACGACCAGTCCTGCTTCTTTCCGGATAGACTTGCCCCAGGCCATGTAAGATTGGTGGTCCGCGCTCTGGTATCGTAGTCAATCGATGGTTTTTATTGTACTGGCACTGATGTATTGTATTATGTCCATATCGATAACATTAGGCTGTTTGCGGGCCATCGCGTGTGTTCAAGAACGCGGAATTCCTGATTGGGACCTATGCTTCCCAGAAGCATGGATACGTGCTGAGGACGGAAATCGTCTCCATCACTGTGGACTGGCTCTCATTCAACCCATTGGCACTGGATCAAACACCTGGCGTCGCTCCGCCGCCGAGAGTCCTCGATGACTTTGAAAATGTTATCGTCTACAAAAGTGTGGAACAGCACTGCACATATGAATTACAGGACCGTGTCAAGATTACGGATCCCGAGACTTTACGAGGTAAGAAAGAGGAATGGTAGTGGATGGCTATTCATGTAAACGAATGGTACACCTAATCGCTTTTATTACTTTGTTTGCTGTTAGCGCTGGGACTGAAGGAGTACTGCCCGTATTTGAGTAGCAAACCAAGACGGTTGCAATGCCCCGATAAGACACACAACCACGCGGCCAAATTTGCTACAGAAGAAATGGTACACCTCGATGTCTGTGTAGTGTCATGAAAGCACGTTTTGAAGCTCTACTTACACACCCAAATGACTCGTTTTTATGATGTTGGCGGTTACAGAAAGTTGTTGGGACAAAGACTCGTGTTATCGTGCAGTGGCAGGACCTCTCGATTACAGAAGACGAGCCCTCGACATCCCTGATTCCGTACTTAAATATTGATGATCAAGACGTCTGGCCATCGGATTATGTCCTATTGAAAACCGGAGAAGTCATGGTGGATCAACCGGGAGGCGTCAACTTTGACAGGAAAAAATCAGATATGCTTGGCATCATTCAGTCTGTTAATGCCAAGGAACGCACAGCTCTAATCAAGTGGTTCAGCGAAGAGCGCGATCAAGGGCTTGAGCAGGAAGCAGAGGAGTTTTCGTTGTATGAAATCATGTCGCATCCAGACCTCAAATTTACGATGGGCAATATGGTCGTTGTGAGTCGAGAGCGTGAACAGTCGCCATCCTCCGATATCGCGCCCAGAGCACCAAGCGTTGATGACATTTTATTGCTGGTCGGTCGAGGAAACGAGATATTCAACGAGCTGGTGCAGGAGCGGAGTCGTCGAAGGATGTTATCTTCTACCGAGGCTAATGATCCGAGGGCAATCGAGAGACGTGGGAGCGTCCTTCTGGATCGTTATGGAGTTGAAGGAGTCGAAGCATTGGACCGATACCTTTCGGAGACCAATAAAATGGCGGCGAAGACGGTCTACTGGTTAGTGGACCGAGGTAATCCTCTGAAGCCGCCCGTTCCCAGTGACATTCTGTCCAGCTTGCCAGAGCATGAGAAGGATCTTGAGACCATTCGCCCACGGCTGAATTGGGTCGGACAAATCTGGAAGGTGTATCAGGATCGCCCCGCAGCACTCATTCGCTTCATGGATGGGACGTCGGAGGAAATTCCTGTCGGAAGGATTATGGTCGTAGACGACGAGGATGATGATGACGAAGATGAGGAGGAGGATGCGGATGACGAAGAGTTTGAAGAATACGACTTTGACCACGACAGTACTGAGGAAGTCTCCTCCGACGACAGCTGGGAAACGGATTCCGAGGCAGAGAATGAATCAGTGGAAGATACCGAAGATCAGAAAGCGCCCAAAGAAACCGAAGACAAGGAAGATTTGGCCCATGCTAAAGTGGGGGCATCGCCGGAAACTATCGAGCCTGTGGATCCAAAGACGACAGTCGGGGATCAGGAGTCAATTTCAGAACCTGAAATCCAGGATCCTTTGCCTGAACCCGAAGATATCGCATCGATTGGCCAGAATTCTCCAGCAAATTTGGCACGCTCAGCGCAGGAGCACCGTGACTGGAAGAGTTTTGCGGTTTTAGATGCGACACCTGCCGATCATCACTTCTTAAACCATCGCCATGATATTCAACAGAGCGATAGGGCATGGATCAAGCGCATCGCCAAGGAGCATGCCATTCTCTCATCATCCCTCCCAGACGGAATCCGTGTTAGAGCGTTCGAGGACCGGATGGACTTACTGCGGGTCTTGATTCAGGGGCCCGATCATACCCCTTATCGCAACGCATTGTTCCTGTTTGACTTCAAGTTGACCAGCCATTTCCCGAGTCAGGTAAGTCCTTGAGGTCCCGGTAGCTCTTATGGTGGCTCATTCCGGGGTGATACAGCTTACTGATTTATCATTGTCTTTTCTGTGTCTTTAGCCTCCGGTTGCCTTCTTCCATTCTTGGACAGGAGGCATCGGAAGAATCAATCCAAATTTGTATGAAGGTAGGAAGTATCCCTAATGTAGAATCTCGGTGTTGCAAGCATGCAGGGTTCTTAACATTGTTTTCTCTTTATTGTCACAAACTAGATGGCAATGTGTGCCTGAGTCTTTTGAACACATGGCATGGTAAGGATCAGACAGAGACATGGACTCCCAGTTCCAGCATTCTACAGGTAAAGCCCCAATGCGACTCAATCGACTATGCGCGGTGCACTGAACTTTTGACCCTGAACTCTGGATATTTAATTTGGTCCACAATAGCTGCTGATCTCCTTACAAGGCCTTGTGCTTGTTCCTAACCCATACTATAACGAAGCTGGGTAAGTTTTATCGAATGGCACTTTGAATGTACGCAGACAGTGTTCTCATTTACTAATCATTCGATCTATTTGGCGAGATAGGTTCGAAAAATTTGTTGGGACGCAAGAAGCTGCTCGGAACTCGGAGCTCTACAACGAAAAGGTCTATCTCTTGTCTTTGAAGGTATGATGCGGATCTCATATAATTGAATATGATGTATGATCCTATCTTTGATAGCAATTGCGGCGACCTCATGAATTCTGACGATCCCTGTTTTCCTCTGTTGTGTCATTTATAGACCATCCAAACCATTTTGAACAACCCTCCATCACCCTTCCAGAAGGAGGTCCGACACTTTTATTTCGACGAACAGAAACTGGAGCACACAGTGATTGAAGGACTGGAACTAATTGCTCGGTCGGAAGCGGCTGCTGAAACCGAGAATATGGACAGTAATAAGAATCAGAACAATACTAGCAATAGCATTATTAATACTACGCCGGACAATGACCCGACTTTTGAAGCAGAGCCAGGTCTTGTGATCAAAAGGATTAGCAAAGGAGCTCTCAAGATGCTCAAGAAGCACATCGACACTCTCAGTCTTTCTCTCGAGGAGTAATAAAGTATTAGCTACACGTGACACCAACGTCTATAAATACTGTAGTCATCGCTCTGATTCAAAAATGTTCTTCTTTCATCCTTCTTTGTTCATCAGTGCCTTCTTTGAGAAACTGTTACAAGAAGACCAGCGGCAGCCCTCTCCAGCGTTTTTCTTTGTTTATTCTTTGACAACTTCACTGTCTGTCTAGTTCATACCAAGAGAAGGGGAAAAGAATCAACCACCACATTTGCAATCCATTACCACATCAGCCAGGCGCCAGTTGTTGCCTCACTTTCCTGTTCTTTTTTTTCCATTCCATACACTATATAATGGCAACCATGGCAGCTCCGTCCTCCGCTCCGAAGGTTGTCGATCTTAACATTCAGCTGATGTGCCCAGGTGAGTACAGACCAGCGGCTATGAAATGATCTCACCTTGATCTCTTTTTCCGTAAAAGGGTTGATACAGGATGCCACTGAAGGGACTAAAAAAAAGAATACCATGCAATAAATGGGCGGAAGAAAGCATGTTCAATGTAATATGTTCCTTGTGTCTATTCACTTGTGCTGAGTTATCGCGGTGTCATGAACTGACTCTTCTCTGTGTACTGCTTGTGTGCTCTACGTTGTTTGTCTCTGGTTCCTCAGACTGTAAAGTGGTCCCGCCCAACATCTCGGAGGAGTTTTCGTCCGGTGACCTTGTGTGCGCTGACTGCGGATTGGTACTGGGAGATCGTATCGTCGACACCCGCTCGGAATGGCGTACATTCGCAAATGATGAGGGCGACGACCCGTCCCGTGTCGGTTCCGCAGCAAATCCGCTGTTGAACGGCCCGCAGCTCGACACAGTGATCTCGCAGCGAGACGGCGGCTCTGGAACAGCCCGAGAGTTGAACAGGACCCATGGCAGAGTTACAGCAGTCAAGGGTGAACGCAACTTGCTTCAGGCCTACAAGGATATCTCTGCAATGTGCGATGCCATTGGGCTTCCCAAACTCATTGGTAAAGTCTATAAATGCATGTGTAGTCAAAAAGCGAATAGGAAAGTGCCGGTAATGGAGACTCATCATTCATATTTGGCTTACATGATCAATAGTGGATATTGCAAAACAGCTGTTCAAGCGTGTTGAGGACGAAAAGATGTTGAAGGGCAAACCGAACGAGAGCATTATTGCGGCGTGCATCTTCATTGCCTGTCGTCAGGAGGGTGTGCCCCGTACCTTTAAGGAGATCTGCACCCTTACACAGGTGCCCAAGAAGGAGATTGGCCGATGCTTCAAGGCACTCAACATTGCGTTCCATGAGACTAAGGTTCAGACGATGACATCGGAGGATCTGATGGCTCGTTTCTGCTCCAACCTTAATCTGCCCATGGAGGTTCAGAAGGCGGCTGTGGACTTGACAAAGAAGGCCAAGGAAGTCGGAACACTTGCGGGCAAGTCTCCAGTCTCGATCGCTGCTGCCTGTATCTACATGTCCTGCAACCTCTTCAGCCAGGCCCGATCAACAAAGGACATCAGCGTTGTTTGCGGTGTCTCTGAAGTGACGATCAAGAACGCCTACAAGCACCTGTACGCCGAGCGGGCCAAATTGGTGAATGAGAAACTGACGGCGAAACGTATCGAGGCCCTTCCTCCCCCTTAAAGGAACTACTTTTGCGGCATCTTTCTCTCTCCTGCGTCGCAACCACCGTTATGAGCATCTCTTCGATCCATTGCTTGATATATATCATTAACCGAGAAAGCGTTAGCGTAACCTTTGCCTCTCCTTGAGCTTCAATAGAACGCGCCTCTGCATGCTTTTTTTTTTTTTTTTATTCTTTTATTATTTTTTTTTTTTTTTTTTTTTTTATGGTCTTGCGTTGCTTCTGCATTCTACCTCGAATGCAGCTTCTGCTGATCGAAGAGGAAAATAAACACGAGATGTTATGTCTCCGCACAATGTTTAGAGCTATATTGGCATGAATTCTGTAGGTCACTGTCAGACAAAGCACATCGAGAAATAGCGCGGCTATTTACATTTTACAGAAGGTTATTGTGTTTTGCTTTCTTACCTTTGAATCACCTACTCCTTCATTTCGCCTGGCAGAATGAGCAACCAAGACCACATGAATGTCATTCTCGGGTAGGCATAGAGCATTCACTGAGCTTCGCATCGCCTGCCTTGTTGAAAACGATCGATATTAGTTCTAGTTGGCTGTTCTAATACGCTTGACCGCTGCGCATTTTTGTATCTATATATGCAGCTGTATGACCTTTGGGTCTACAGGAGGCGGAGCCCGCGTCAAGACGAACGAGGCCGCCACTGAGATCATCTCGGCCTTCCGAAAGTACGGCCACACAGCCCTGGACACCGCACGGATCTACACGGATGGACATACCGAGGAAATGATGGGCCAACTCGACCTCGAAGGCCTCACGATCGACACCAAATGTTTTCCGTTACAGCTCGGTGGTCTGCGTCCCGAAAGAGTCAAGGAGTCACTGCAGGAATCCCTGGACGCACTCAAGAAGGACAAGGTCCATGTCTTTTATCTGCACGCCCCTGACTATGCGACACCGATTGAGCAGACTCTCGAGGCCGTGAATGAGCTGTATGAGCAGGGCAAGTTTGAAATATTTGGTCTCTCGAATTACTCGGCCTGGGCGGTGACGCAGATCTATTATCTGTGTAAGATCAAGGGCTACGTACTGCCGACGGTGTACCAGGGCATGTACAACGCGTTGACGAGAAGCATTGAGCCGGAGCTGTTTGCTTGTTTGGACGAACTGAACATCAGGTTCCATGCATACAATCCTCTCTGCGGAGGTGTCCTCACGGGTGCTTACACCTATCAGGGTGAGGTTGAGGAAGGATCGCGTTTTGATCCTAAAGCCAAGCAGGGCGCTCGGTAGGCACATAACGCTTTGTATCCACCCTTGTTCTTCATGTTGACCGCATCCGTTAAAACTTATTTTGCTAATTATGGACCGTTTTCTGCGATTTGGCTGCACACCTAGGTATCGCGAGCGCTACTGGAAGAAAGAGTACTTTGAGGCGGTCGAGGTGCTAAAGAAGGCATGCGAGCCGCATGGACTCGATTTGGTCCAGGTTGCATTCGACTGGTTGCAGTTCCACTCCAAGATGCATGTTGCACGCGGGGATGGCATCATCATCGGGGCGTCGTCATTGAAGCACACGGTTCAGAATCTGGATGCACTGAAAAATGGAGAGCCGCTTCCGCAGGAGGTACTGGAGGCGGTCGATCGGTGCTGGGATATCACACGTGAAAGCTCGGCGCCGTATTTCAGAACCAAGGAGCAGATGATGGGGCCCAGATAAAGAGTCGTTAAGCAGTTGTGCGATCGTTTTCTGAGAATAGAACCAAATAAAGAGAAAAGGTGAATGCTATCCTTTCACAACTCTACTGGAAGCGCAAGGTGATGAAGACCACCAGAATCGGTCTAAAGACCCTCAAGACGTCTCTGACTGCAACCATGCTGCTCTCCAACACAACTATCTCCGCTACTTCATCTGATGTCACGCATGGACGCCTCCGAATGCACCCCCCTCAAGGCTATCCTTCACATCCAGTTGTATTTATCCTGATGCCGAGGAGATATCGACTGCGCGTAAATAGCGGGCCCAGGACGCGTAATTGGTGCTGAAGAAAAAATGAACCCTGAATAACTGCATTGTATCATACTCACTTATATCAGGGTCGTACGTAACGCCGATCCTCCATCTTCTAATGCAAGATGCGTGCCTGCATTGAAGAGTACTGCAAATTACGCGCGCTCCTTGATTCCGTCATGATGATCTGAACGAACTTTAAAATAAACTGTTGTCCTTGGGAGCTGAGCCGGTGCCCCGTTTTCTTGGGATCGCCGGTCGTCTTTGCATCCAATACATTCATAGGCTTGCTGCTGCGGTAACAAGCAGTGTTGTCTGGTGTTTGTCCCAATGGATCGTTGTGTGCAACCGATGAAGCTAGTTTATTTTATTTGAGCAAAGGAATGCTGTGTTCTCCACATATTGCCGTTGATGATGTCGTGGATACTGTTGATGCTGGTAGTGCGCCCCTTTGCTCATGCTAACCCCACATAGAACAGAGAAGAGAATGCAACGCAGCGTCTTTTTTCCAAGGGGCACCGACTCCCTCTCGCGTAAAAAAAAAAGTGATTGTCGTGGTATGATGTCAAGATGACTATGATATGATGATGCTAGACACACACAGCCATTCCCTGGACTCCACCATATATAAGGGAGATCGGATCCTTTCCTTTCTTCTTCATTCAACTCAACGATCCTCTTCTAAGCAACCACACTCAACCAACTCTACCCAACAACAACAACAAAAACCCCTTCAACAAATAACACATTTACAACCATGTCTCTTCTTCGTCACACTGCCCGCCGCTCCTTCAATGTGGCCTTGACTTACAACACCCCCGCTGTCGCCAGACTGCCTCTCTTTGCACGCACAATCTCCAGGTATGTGTCTATCCGAATCGCATTGCAATTGGATGCTTTACGACCTGTATGTCTCTGTCAACGTTTGTAAAAACATCGCGCCAACTAACTCCTCAATCGATGTGTACCGTTTTATTTTTGGTCCGTTCGCTCACTCCAGCCAAGCACCTCTGTTCAATCAGAAAGAGGTGATCAAGCATGCACCTGGCTGGAAGCAGGAGAATGCATCTGCCAGCGAGGCCACCGTCAAGGCCGATCGTGAGCCCCACCCTAAGAACATGAAAGATCTTCAGGACGAGACCGTCGAGCACCTGACGAGCGACAGCACACATGCTGTACATGATCTCAAGAACGAGGCTGAGTCCATGGGCAAGAAGGCCGCAGCCGCAGGCGAGCGCATGACTGAGAACCTGTCGGGAAATAGCAAGGAGTATGCCGATATGGCCAAGAACGCAGGCGAGCGCATTAGTAAGAACCTGTCAGGAAATAGCAAGGAGTATGCTGACAAGGCCAAGGCCGTAGGCGAGCGCGTGACTGAGAACCTTTCCGGTAGTACTAAGGAGTATGCTGACAAGGCCGTGGCCATGGGCGAGAATATGTCCAAGAACAGCCAAGAGTATGTCGACAAGGCTAAAGCTGCTGGCGAGCATGCAGCCAAGCAAACTATGGAGTATGCTGGCGAGGCCAAGAAGGAGGCCCAGCAGACGGGTGAGAGCATGTTGGGCGGTGTCAAATCCGGAGCCGAGAAGGTCACCCAGTTTGTCAAGGAGTCCGTGGACTCAGCCAAGAAGGCCGTTGGCATGGACAAGTAGACATTTTGATGTCTTCTGCACAAATGCTACAAGCACACTTTCACACACGTACCATCCAGCGCCATGTACATATCTTTTTCCACCCATTCGCACATCGCTTCCTCGGCTTCAGAGTAATAAACTGATATATACAATGTACTTCAACGCGCATTCTTTTGTAACTGTATCAAAGCACTTCCTGGACAATTGCGGGATCTGAACCGCGGTCAACCTTACCTCAAAAAGCCGTAATGGTGCTGCAACACAGCTACCAGCTTTGTCCTATGGTACGTGTTCTTAGTGAACATGTTTTTCCCTTTGAAAAATTACTCTTGAGATAACAAGGCTAAAAAGCTCCCTATGCTGGATCGAAGTGTATCTATTTATTATGCACGGTGCTCGGCACCGAGTTCAGTGCAGGTCGAATGCGCAATAGGCTGACTTAGAATAAATGATTTGCATCTGGTGGCGATTGGGCGTAGGATGATATTATTCAAGCGTTTAAGGTTATCGAAGAAATTTTATTGGTAGATGAGTAGATGATGGAAGCGGATTTAGGGGGGTTTAGCCCGAGTTGATTGGTGCATTATTCATTTACTCGGACATCAGGTATTTTTTACGAGGGGTACGAGGGGACGAGGTTCTTGATGGGCGATTCGTTCTTTTTGATTCCAATGTCCCACAGTCACGATTCTTCAGCGCCTAAACATATTTATCGTGTGCCGCTGAGGCGAAGGAATGCCCTGAACAGAAAGAAACAAAGACGGCTCCCCGTTTCCGGTTCATTCTTCTCTTCCTTCTCTTCCTTCTCCTCCTTCCCTCCTCCTCCTCCTCCTCCTCCTCCTTTTCTCTTATCGTTGGGCACCCATCAGTCGGTCTTACGCAGCGTGCCAAGAAAGACCGGACACTCTTCATTTTTCTTCGCCCACAAAGATCTCGGCCCATCCGAATCATCCAGCTTTTTTCTTTGCTCATCCTCATCTACCGCCGCACCAGTCATCACAACCGCAACTTCGTTGGATCACACTCTTACGAGAATACCCCTCTCTCTCCTCCACTCTTAATATCAATCACAATGCCAGCAGAAGCCATGAATATAGATCAAATCGAGAGCCCCTTGTAAGTACCTATACTTTGTCCAGGAGGTCCTTGGAATGCTGTGCTTCTAAGGTGTCAAGTTTGTGGGGCGCCGACTATCTGTTTCATCAAAAGACTTCTAAACGCCCCGCCCTCCCTCCATGGTCGTACCAATCATAGGACTGCCGAGCATATCAAGGCGCAGGCGAACCAGGAATACAAACTTGGCAATTATGCAGCAGCGGTCGACCTCTATGGCCAGTCAATCAAGATGGAGCCATCAAAGGCAACCTACTACGGAAATCGGTCGGCTGCCCTGATGATGATTAAAAAGTACGCCGATGCAGCAAAGGATTGTCAGACTGCCGTCCAACTGGACCCTTCATTTGTTAAGGTACAATCCCTTTGTACACTTTATACACTTTGTCCACCTTGTCCGCTTTGCCACCCTTTTATTTTCGATCACTCGCTACTGTGTTCATTCTATGGCGACTCATGCTAATGCTTTGACTTGATTTGAAACGATCAAATAGGGATATCTTCGTGGAGCCAAGTGTCAACTGCAACTTGGAAATGTGAACGAGTCGATCCGATTGTACACCAAGGCGCTCGAGATGGAGCCCAACAACGTCCCGGCCGCCAAGGAGTTGGCCTTGGTCAACCACGTCCAAGCCCAGATCGACCAGATTCAGATGTACATGAACAACAAGCAGTTCGGTCTCGGTGCAAATGCCTGTGATCGTCTCTTGAGCATGGTCGACGCTGTGCCAAGAAAGTGGATGATCTGGAAGGGAGAATGCCTAATTGGCAAGAAGGACTTTAGCGGTGCTAGCTCGGTTGCAATGGATCTTCTCCGTCAGGACGCACAGAACTCGGACGCCATCTATCTCCGCGCCCAGGTTTTGTATAGTCAAGGCGAGAATACTAAGGCCGTAACGCACTGCGCTGAAGCACTACGATGCGATCCTGATTGCTCCAAGGCACGTGTGCTCATGAAGAAGGCCAAGAACCTTGAGGCGCAAAAGACGGCTGGTAACGATGCCTTCAAGGCTGGCAAGCTGCAAGAGGCATACGATCTTTACACTGCAGCGCTGGCCATCGACCCCGAGAACGAGAGCACCAACAGCAAATTGTATTCAAACCGAGCAACAGTCTTGGCGAAGTTGGGACGGCATGAGGAGGCCATCAAAGACTGTGATGCAAGTTTGAAGCTCGATTCATCGTTCGTCAAGGTGCTACGCAAGCGTGCCGAGTGCCAGCTCAAGCTAGAGAAGTACCAGGAGGCAGTCAATGATTTGAAGGCTGCATTGGAGTTTGATAAGAGCAACAGAGACGTCCGGAGGGAGCTCCAGGCAGCCGAGCTAGAGTTGAAGAAATCGCTGCGTAAGGACTACTATAAGGTGCTCGGTGTCACGAAGGATGCAAGCGACAGTGAGATCAAGAAGGCGTACCGGAAACAGGCTCTCATCTACCATCCAGACAAGAACGATGGCGATGCAGCAGCCGAGGCCAAGTTCAAGGACATCGGGGAGGCTTACGGTGTCCTGAGTGACCCAACAAAGAAGAGCCGCTATGATTCCGGCATGGATATCGAGGGCGGTATGGGCGGTATGGACGATTTCGGTGGCATGGGAGGCGGACCAGACGTGAACTCGATGTTCTATCAGATGTTTATGAACCAACAAGGCATGGGTGGTGGTGGTGGTGGTGGTGGTGGGTCTCCCTTTGGTGGATTCGGTGGCGGGTCACCCTTTGGTGGTGGCGGTGGATTCGGGGGTCATGGTGGGTCACCGTTTGGCAGCCAAGGCGGCCGCGGTGGCCGCCAGCAGCACGGCTTCCACTTTGATTAACAATAGACCTGACAGTTCATTCATCAATTTTTTAAACAACATTAAACCCCTATGTATTGTAAACGTCGATGGTGCGCCTGGCATAGTGATGTCTTCAGCTGAGAACTCGGGAAAGCACTCGCACAGTCACTTGTGCTTTGTTTGCACAAACACGGCGAAATAAGGCCTTCTGTCGTGCTCTCTCCCTTCCACCTCAGCCCATCTCTCACAATGGCATCTAAACGAGCAGGACTTCCCTCTCTCAACTCGATCTCTAGGAAGGAGGGCTTGCAGCCAGTCAAGGTCCAGCGTTATCGCGCAGGCAAGGCGCCGGAGGGCTATGTCGATCCAGCACTAGAGTCCTCTGACGAGGAGGATGAGGCCGGTACATCAGCACGCGGTGGTCGCACAGGCATCAACGTGGCCATCGCACAGGAAGAAAAGCCAAGAATGGCTTACCAGGTGCTGAATATCGAAAAGATGACCAGGGAACGACAGGCGGAGAAGGCATTGAGGGGTCAAAGTGAAGTACAGGGCGCCGCTGCCGCCGCCGTAACAGACAGGCGGTTAGCACGACTCCAGGCAATGCAGATGGAAGATAGGAGAAGTCGTGGCGATATCAGATCAAGGCAGCGTGATGAAAGTGATGAAGATGAGGAAGAAGAAGCAGAGGAGGACGAGGACGAGGAGGAGGACGCATTGCGGAGGAGGAAAGCTGCGCGAGCTAGAGCGATGCGTGAACAGGACGAGGAGGAGGAGCTTTGGGGTAAAGGCGAAGAAGAAGAGGAAGAAGGCGACACAGGGCGGAGAGGCAAGGCGCGACGCGAGAGTGAGGTAAGACACAATGGCATTGTCGAGCAATCAAACTGCTGAGCTGTTAGTCTGTTTGAAGCTGCATCGCTGACTCTGTTGATTGCCCTATGATTATAGGAAAGCGAAGGATCATCAGAATATACCTCAGGATCAGAGGAAGAATCTTCAGAGGATGATGCGCCAAGGCGAAAGCTCATGAAGCCCGTATTTGTACCAAAGTACGTCCATCTTTCCTATCAAGAGGATCCTGCGTTGGACGTGGATCGCCCGCTTGAATGTTCTCTAACCTGGAGTTATCTCTGTGCCTTCTGACACGATAGATCCCAGAGAATCACGATTGACGAGTCAGCAAATTCAGATGCTGCATATGAGCTGGCAGAGAAGGCTCGCCTCGAAGCAATTGAGGAGCGGAAAAAGGAATCGCACCAGATGCTCAAGGAATACGTGGCTCGACAAGCGAATGTGGAGGAAGTTCCAGATGTGGACAGTCTTGCAGAAGTGGATGATACTGACGGACTGGATGAAGAGGCCGAGTTTGAGCAATGGAAGCTGAGAGAGCTGAAGAGAATCAAGCGCGATCGGGAAGAACTGGAAGCGTAAGTGCCATTATTTTATTTTTTTTATTTGCGTAGTGTCAATTCTGCGTGTGAATAGCTCACTTATTTTGCTGTTTTTTTCCCCTGCTACTTTGGCCTCGCTCTAGCCGTGAAGCAGAGAAGGCTGAGATCGAGAGAAGACGAGAGATGACGGAGGAGGAGCGTGTCAAGGAGGACATGGAATATCTTGCCAAGAAGGCCAAGGAAGAGAAAGCCATGAAGGCCGCAGGCACAGTTGAGAAGTACCACCACAAGGGTGCCTTCTTTATGGTATGTCAGCGATTGAGTGCAGGATAATGGATATTGTTTGTGCACTTTATCCACAGCAAACTAACCCTTTGTAACCCATTGATTTTTTATATGAATTCTAGGACACTGGTGAGGCCATTTTGAAGAGGTCTACTGCCGAGCCTACACCGGACGCGGTCAAGGATATCAAAGCCTTGCCCAAAGTCATGCAAGTCCGCAACTTTGGTCGCGCGGGCCAAACAAAGTATACAACCTTAAAGGAGCAGGACACATCACAGCGCTCTGGATGGACAGATCCCATCTCCAGAAACTTGGCTCAAAGACATCGCATGGGCGGTTTCAGGGGGGAAGATTATAAGATTGCAAGCAAAATGAGTGGTCGCGATAGAGGGCGTGGAGGGCGTGGAGGACGCGGTAATGGATCTGGAAGGGATAACGCAAACCACACACAACTAGGCGATCGTTATCCTTCGTCATCTTCCTCTGGTCGTTATGACAAGGACAGATATGATGGTGGTAGTAGGGACTATCACGACCGGGATAGGCCGATAGACAGGGATAGGGTCCGAGACGACCGAGATGATCGAGACCGCAGGTCCTCCCGAGACCATGGTGATCGCCATTCAGGACGATCATCATCGTCGTATCGTGATAGAGACAGAGCTAGGGGCAGAGACAGAGATGATGAGGGCGAATCCAGCAAACGGCGCCGTCATTAAAGTATTCAAAGGAGGTGTCTTTAAACGTTGGAGCGAAACTGGTTGCTGGGGTTATGCCACTTTAAGTTTATTTCGCCCAAATGGCTTCAGCCAATGGGGTGAGTCAACACACAAAAAGCGTGCCAGGAGAAAGGGACCTCTCGATCTCATCGTCCATTCTTTTTTTTTTTTTTTTTTTTTTTCATACTTCTATCCGTCCCTCATCATTCATTGCCTCTTCTCATCACCGTTTCTCAGAAACAACGTACACCTAATACAATCGAACCATTCTTGCATTACTGTCCAATGCCTGTCTACAAGCAGATCAACTCAAGCACAGACGCACCACCACTAGCTGCTGCTGCTGTTCCCTCGGGAGATATCTCAGTACAATTGTCATGTACATGCCCTATTTCGGACGAAGCCCTCGTTCAGAACAGTGATCCGAACCGCATCGGCCCAGCAGAGACGGATAGCACGTTGGACGCACAGATCCAGTCGGCAGATCGCCAGCACCAGCAAGAGCAGCAACCTCAAAAGCAGCACCTCTCGACCTGCGCACTTCACTCAAAGTCAATCGCCATATTGAAACAGCAGCAGCAGGCAAAGCGGAAAAGACAGTTGGAGCTTCAGCAGGAGGAACGAGCACGGAAGAGGTACCCGTTTGAGCCCCTTCGGGTTGCCTCCACCAGAACCTTTCATCTGTATGCTGGATCGCAGTTCCGTGGGAAGCAACGGTCAGGAAGCCACAGCTACGATGTGAAGGTTGACATCAAGGTAAAGAAAAAATGGACTGGCTTTCCTCATGTCTGTTCGAGTTTGGAAAGAAAAGGTCTTGGTGAAAAAGAATGTAGCGTTCAATGGCTTTCAGTTATCTGACCTTTTTTTTTTTTTGTTGCAACACTCATAGCATGTAGACTTGAACGACTCCTTCCTCTGCGGATATTTGCACATCAATGGATTGACCGAGGAGTACCCGGAGCTGACCACGTACTTTGAGGCAGAGATCATTGGACCTAAGCATACATTTCAGACCCGCAAATGGGATGCCGACGAATTGATCGACGAGGAGCACTGGGTAAGTGCGAGGCATGTGGCACGTGCTCAGTAACAAAGAGAAAGAGTGTTACAGCGTAGCGCAGTGCTTATATGTGAGGTCGTATTGTATGTCCTTGGGTCTCTAATTCTGACCTCGTTCTACTAATATGCATGCCATGTAGACACTATTCAAACCATTCGAGTGCTTGGCGAGCTCGGTATTCTATGGACTGGACGAGCATGATCTGGACGACGAAGATGACGAGGGCTCGCGCTGTCCACATCACCACCACTACGACCCACAGACGTACGACCATCGAAACGAGGATGTGGTATTCATGAGATGGAAGGAGCACTTTCTGGTACCGGATCACCATGTCCGAGGTATCTCTGGGGCGAGTTTTGCTGGATTCTATTATATCTGCTACAGTAAGACGACAGGCCAGATCAGCGGTTATTATTACCACCAGTCCAGCGAAAAGTAAGTGCCGGAGAAAGGGCTTCATCCACGTTATTCTTGCGCAAGTCGAAGGTCGTGTATGTTTGGCTCTAACCGCCCTGTTTCATTTTGGCTTTTTTCTACAATAGATTCCAGCAGCTGCTGTTGAACCATGTCGAGGAACGGTCATTTGGCTCGTTCGAGTTCCGGTAGACGAGGGCAGATATGCCTGGACGGATGTTGCCGAATGGATCTTGTTCTTTTGTACTTTTACCCCCACGTTGTTCATAACCGATCAGAAGCGCCAGATAACTCAATAAAATACCGCTGAACACACGTTCTGAATGTCCCCCCCGCCCCCTGCAAGGGTGACGTGCTGTGATCAAGTGCAGAGCCAACAACCACTCGCCCACTCGTCCCTTTCTCCATTCCTTCACCTTCCTCCATTCAAACTTATTGAGCTCGCCAACGCATTCATCCGCATACAAGTTGAACGTGCAACCGCCGCTCTCAACCTGCCATGGCACACCACCGTAAGCAACGTCGACAGCATATGGTCATTGCATTGTGGAGTGCCATCACAACAACTTGCCGCCGGACTAACGCCCATAGAAACTTGCTTACTTGCCGCAAATAGATGCTTCCCCATACCACGAAGTCAAGCATGTGCCAATGATTGTCTCACCACTCTTCCAAGCGCCGGTGCCTGTATGTTTTCGCTCTTGGCTCGGACTATACTGTTCTTGTCGTTAATGATGCGTCGCTCGAACTGACTCGTTCTACGTTCTTGTCCATAGATATCTCCACCATATGACATGCATTCCCTTCCCGACGACATTACGCAGAGGGCAAGTCTGCATGGGACCATGTAGGGTGCGTATTTTCTGTTGTATATTCGTACGGAATCTAATCGTCCCTCGACATCTTTCCTTTTTACAGAGATACCATGACTTTTCGCTGGAGCACAGGATCGTCCAGGAATATCAGCGCATCATGGCCGAGGAAGCAGCTGTTATGGAAGCCAAAGAGAACGCCTACAAACTATACTCCGAGGAGCGACAGGCGCGTCTGGAGCAGGAGAGAGTTACTCAAGCCCGCAAGATCGCACCGGGATTTCTGGATAATGAAGACCGCCGTATCTTGACTCCAACACTAGTCACAGCGCAAGCGGCGACGTCTGCTCAGGAATCGAGCTCCAAAGCCAAGGCAGCAAGAAACCTTCATTTTGATTACAGCGAATTCGAGGCGAAGGACAGTCCTGTGGAGGAAGCGTTGGAAAGCAGCAGTTCAAAGGTCCAAGAAGCTGCAAACGCGAACCAGACTCAGGGCGATACTCAGCGGGGCTCTAGCTCTACACCCAGCCAGGATGTCTACCAACAGAACAACCAGGACAATGCGGAGGAGGAGGAGGTCATTGTGCAGGCTGTTCCGTTGTCTGAGCTTACGGGATTATTGCGCGATAGCTGTCTGGAAGAGGAATCGTCGAGCTCGCTGCCTCAGTCATGGTCGGGACGCGACGCAGCATCGGA
This sequence comes from Gamsiella multidivaricata, assembly GCF_025024155.1. NCBI lineage: Eukaryota > Fungi > Mortierellomycota > Mortierellomycetes > Mortierellales > Mortierellaceae > Gamsiella > Gamsiella multidivaricata. The sequence continues at coordinate 120,172 of NW_026251757.1, forward strand.
GGTATAGTCATCGATTACAATCTCTTAAGCTTAACTTGCTCAGCTTTTTCGCGGTAGCTGACAAAAGAAATGCTTCGACAGAAATCTGTACTTCCTTCGTTTAGTGCAACGCGATTGGACTTTCGTGAGTTTGAGCAGGGATTGGGACCACCAGACCCATGGGAAACCCCCGTCGATGACCTGACCGCCCTGAGGGATGTCATTTCGCAGCAGATGGGCCATAACAACTCCTCACAATCCCAGGATATTGCGCAAGGACGTCCGCAGCCACTTCAACAACTTCAACAGCAGCAATCCCAAACATACCCTTACCAGCCACAACAGACCCCTTCACCATTCCCGCAGCATGCTGATCAGCACTCACACAACCAATACCAGTTCGGCACGCCTCCCACAAAATCTGGATACAATCCATCGCCAACCCCTGTTGCCGCCTTTGTGCCTCAACCAAAAGTCACCGGAATCGCACAGCAACAACAGACCTTGCAGTATCACCAACAGCAGCATCGTCATTCGACTGGAGGTATCGCTGGCGCTCACCCTGCGTCAACAGGTCTGACAGCAGCTCAGCAGCATGCTCGATTCGGGAACGCTTCGCCCTCTCCACCACCATTACCTCCACCACCGAGGGCCATGACATCCTCTCCAAGTGTCGGAACTGGATCTGCTGCCACTATTAACTCGACATCCGGATCAGGTCGGCCTCCTGTACCAGCGCGGCCACATCGACCCACCGATCAGTCGTCGTTAGATTCCCCAGCTTCTGCAGGCATTGACCATACCACGGTTTTGGATCGATCTATGACCCCACCACGTCCACCGCTGCCACCACCACCGCCATCGTCACAGGTAGCAGCAGGTGCAGCATCTTCTGCATCATCATCCGTAGTCGGTCCATCAGGGCCTACTGCGGGCCCCCCAGCGCTTAAACCACGTCCACCCAAAGACCATGAGATGCTTCATGGAATGCTGGGACCCGGCAAAACTCCTGCGCCTGCGCATAACAATGGATTCGGAACTGAAGCGATGCCGTCTACAGGGTCTTCGTCTTCAGTTTCGGCCTCACGGGATTTGGGCATGTCTGGCGACGATCATCGTCATCAACAGCAGGTTGCACCGGCACCTCCGAATGCCAACTCATTGATTGAGCAGTTGGTGAATATGGGGTTCACGCGAGAGCAGAGTCGTAGTGCGCTGGAGAAGTATGATTATGATCTGGAGAAAGCGACCAATCATTTGTTGGACTGGGATGAATAAGTCGAATTGGCTGTGCGGGCCAGGTGGCCAGGCTGGAGGGCAGGGCCAGTGCCAAAGGAAATATAGTATCCGCGTAGAGCGAACAATATTTGTCATAAAATAAAACCATAGTTGTACATTTGTATACACGCCTGCATGTTTGTTTGAATAGAGTACCCGCGGCGCGCCAAACGCTGCTCAGAAAAAGACTGGAGACGATGAAATGGATGGAAAGCGTCGTGAAGAGTCCTAGGGAAGATACAGCACGAATATATTGCAGCTACGCGCATTAGACAGCGCGACTCTGTGTCGTTATTTTCTTTGATATGTTCTGGCATTCCCTATCTGTGCTACTAGGTTTGATTGAGAAAAATGGTTGAATGCGTGCATGCAATGACTACGAAGCGCTTTATTTTCTCCGCTTTATTCAACTACTGGTCGGCTCCCAGCTCTGCTGGTGTCCTTATATGTATTTCGGAACCAAGTGTGCAAGGAATTTCATTGTCTTATCCTAATCATGGAGAAACCATTATTTTATTTTTTTTTGGTCGCTACTGCTTTGCCTGCAAATGTAATTTCAGGCCGAAAACATAAACGCGTCAAAATAGTTGGCGTCGCTCATCTGCGCGACCTCTTTAGTGCTCCCATATTAACCCTCACCTTATTTCTGCTATCATATCCATTAATGCTCATTTTGATCGCAGAGCATTAGACGGCTGCAGTAGCCGGTTTGGCACTTGAGACTGGGTTATTAATGTCCTCTGAGGCTGTCAGCGTTGTCTCGAAATAGGCAAAGTCGAGCTATTCAATCTCGCGAAGGTAATCGCTTTCGGGTTCCCTTTTGGTAATGGCCAGCATATTTGGCAGGAGCTCTCCAGACGGCGGTGTTCTTTATCTGCGGGTGCGGGACTGGAGCTCTCTTTGCTTGTCCCATCATCATGATTCAAGTGCGTGCCGGCGTAAAGACCTTGCGATCGTACCTACGCTGAACAGTATCTTCGAGATGAACGGGTCAGGGTTCAAGTTGGTAATTTTTGTAAGCCTTACTCCAAAAGTGTTGAGTAGTATGTCGAAAAAGTCAGGGCTGCCGCAACTATGGGTTCCATTAGCAAAGCGCTAGCTCAGAGCACTGTGAACCCCCAGAGGAGTTTAGTGAGGGGTGATGGCGGATCTTTATCTGACGAGTTCGAAGACGGCGTTCAAGGCCTTTATTTCGATGGTGGCGACGCCACTCGTGTGGATTTAGGCTTAAGTACCTTTGGCTGCACGCCATACCTGAGGCAGCGAAGATGATGGAGGAGGTAGAGACGATTGGGAGTGGTCCTGTTAGTGTATTTGAGGCTGGTGATGCTAATGTCGGGGCTAGTGCAAGGACGGCAGCTTTTTAGAGAGCAGAAATGAAGGATAATAGCAATAAAGAATGAAAGCGAACGCGTCGCGCTTGCTCGCTTCCTTATTTTCGGGAATCCCATTTTACTGGGACGTTCCAACTGACATGGCCGATGAGTAAGCGCGTCGTTATCGTAATGAAGGTATCCTTTACAGCACAATTGACCCAAGATACCCTCGTAGGTTTCTCTTTGCATCTTACACTGGCTCGTGTGAGGTGAGAGTTTGCTGCAGCGCTTAGCATATGTGGTTGTATTTTTTACAAGTATATAAACTAAACTGCACGTACAAGTTTTGGGCGATTAAATTACAATGTTTTGAGAGCCCTCATACTGGCTAGTCCGCATACAGAAAAACCCCCTGAAGCTGTAGCAGGGTCCGGTCACCGTAATCAGACTACGTTATAAAGTGAAGAGAAGTGGCAGGGTTGGAGAGTCTTTGTAGCCTACCGTTGCAAGGAAAGGTAGCCTGCTTTCTCCTTGGTCGATGGACGACTTTACAATAGAGCAATCGAAGACAGAGGGAGGACATGTCCATGTAGTGTGAATTATATTTCGCCGGCCTATTTTTACCTGTACCAAACATACTCTGTTGGCCTAGATGTTTATGGCAACAGTTTAACGCTCACCTTGCAGGTGGAGAAGAAAAAAAGAAGTGATGAGAGTAACCCTCTTTTCCATCATTCCCTCCATCACCTCACCCTTCCGTCCCTCCGTCGTTCATCCTCTCCTTCTCCCTCTCTCCCCTCTTCCCCTTTCCTCCCCCTTCCCTTTACTGCATCGCGCGGCGTCTGCTCCTCCTGTCTATCTGTCTCCTTTTGACTGGCATCTGCACTCTTAGTCCGACACCCGTCTCATGAACCTTTAATATATCCTCGTTCCTGAATCTCACACCTCGCAGGTCTCGTCGCCTCTGGTCCTGGCTCCTCCTTCCCAATCCCCGCATCCCCTCTCTCCCATCACAATCCCTCTTTTCACTCTCTTCTCATTCACTCTAATTGTCCCAGCATTCGGATTCGGAAGCCATGTTCAGCAAGACCAGCAAACGCATCTCACTCAACCCTATCGACAACCGGCAGTATGAGGGCGATACAACCCCCATCATGACCGACTATATACCCCCGACCACACCCACAACCCCTACAACCCCAAACGCACCCAGATCGATACACAATGGACACCAGGGGCACCGGGGGAATGGCGGATACAGTAATGGAGGAGGTGGTGGTGGTGGTGGGAGGACGATGAAATCGGCGCCGATTCAGCTCCCAGGAAACAGTGGTAGCAGTGCTCACAGTGGCACCAGTTACAGCAGTGGCGGAAGAACTCGAGGACAACCGCCGACATCTCCACGCTATGATGGGTTTGGTCAAAGCGGCAGCGGCGGTGGCCAAGGCGGTGGAAATGGCGGTGGCAATGGCGCTCGAAGGAACAATACGTACCACGCGAGCAGTAACCAGCACCACCTGCAGCATCAGCAGCAGCGCCATAACACGACCCGCCACGGCGGCGGCGATCGTCCTAGGCAACAACAACAACAGCAGCAGATGACTTATCATTCCTCTCGCAGCCAGCCGGACCTGCATAGCGGATACCAGCCTACGCCGCAAATGTACTCGCCCACATCCCCGTCGTTCCATAACCAGTACCCGCCACCATCCCCCGGCTCACCCTTGCCGCCGTATGTTGAGAGGCCGGTGATGACACCGCCACCGCCGAGTTATTCACCTTCCTCACGGGACGTTGGAGGCGGAGGAAGCGGTCGAGGAGTGCCTGCACGATCGGTGAGCAATGATCCGGAGCTGGCGATGTACGAGAGCAGTGCGTACTACACCAACCGTAACCGTAAGCAGCAACAACAACAGCAATTGATGCAGCAACGGCGGAGGCAGCAGCAGGAGCAGGAAGAGAAAGGAGAGTGTTGCTCGTGCTTAAAGGATATAGGAGAATTTTGTCCGTGCCTGTGTTTCTGTTGTCTCTTTGGAGCCGTTGCCGTATAGGAATGTTCATTGTGTTTGTCTTCTTTTTTTTCTTTTTTTTTTTCTCCTTTTCCTTTTTCCTTTTCCTTTTTCCTTTTCCTTTTTCCTTTTCCTTGCTTCTTGAGGGCAGGTTTCCTCCGAAGATGCGCAAATGCGCGCACCGCTTATTGAGAGAGAAGGGTAGTAATAGTAATAGTAATAGTTGTGAAAAATAAAAATTGTACAGTATTCAACTTGCATTATGGCCTCGATCTGCTGAGTGAAGGTGCTCTTTTAAGCAATTGCAATTTTACGAGCGGGGGTACCTGGGAGTAGAAAGGATCGGCAGCAAAAAACGCCCCTTGTTCTCATCCCCACACCTTTCAGCCCTAGAATGCTGCTACTGCTGCGAATCGTTCATCGGTACACTGTTTCTCAGAGGCTGATGAGGGTTCCAAGGATACTTCCTCTCCCCGAGAGAAAGCTCGTTGAGACGATCTCGCACGGATGTTAGGACCCCAGTTTTCATCGTGCGGGCCAGGTCTCTACTTCAGACCCCCTAGCCTTCTTCATCCTCACTTCTGGTAGATCAAAAATGTACCCTCTGTGCGCCGTCTGTACTTCCAAATGGCTGTCTTCAGTGCTGTATGGCCATGGGTCCTGAAGGCAGAATCAATTGCCCAATGTTGCACAGACACATCCCGCCTCCCGTTCGAAAACCGAGAGCGATGTTCTTATACCTTGGAAGCAAGTTTTTTTTTTCTTTTTTTTTTCTCTCATCTTGCATCCATCCTCCTTAGTACCGCCGGCATTCATTTTTGACATTCCTTGCGTCCCTTTCTGATACCACTCGCATCAGCACCAGCGTTTTCCTTTGATACTAGTAATTTATGTAGACACCCCCTGTAATGCCAGACGATTATATTGTGGAGATTCCTGAGGGCACCTCCAACATTCAACCAAAGACACTGGAGCCCACATCAAATACGAGTGACACTGTGCAGGTCAATAGCCAGGAGAGTGTGATTGCAAACAGCACAAATGACTCGGTGTCGCAGCTAGATAAGACCGCGGATATCCATAACCTTCAGCAAGGAAGTCTCCAAGAAAAGACTCCTATAACTGAGAGCGAGCCCTGTATGTAAATCACAAAAAGACAGCTGTCTCTTTTTAACTGTGGCCGCTCATACTGAGATATACTGTCCAATGGTTATTAGCATTAAAGGTCTACTTCAAGCAGGACGAAACCAAATTTTCTGCAGACGAGTCCGTATTCATCGGCACGAAAGAGTAAGCATTCTAAAGAGAAACTCGGTAATGCGTACTTTTGTAATAAAAGACAGCAAGCTGACCTCAATTTTACAACTTAGGCAGCAGCCGCCTGTTCGAATAAATGCGTCCCACCGATTCGCTCGTGTATGTTCAGCAACTTCTTGCTTCGATCGAAGCGTATGATTATATCTTCACAATGCTAACATAATGGTCCTGTTTAAATGTAGTGGGATGGCAACACGAAAGGATTGAAGGCTGGAATCTACAACATCGTTCTTGGACTTTCGACGGCGAATCTAAATATGGAATGTATCGAATCCATCGCCTTCTGTTACAGTCATGATTCACATTTCTATAGCCCACTCGAGGTAGGCTATCCAAGCATCTTAAAACCTGCTGTTTGAAAGTATATATGCTCATATGGACTCATGGCGACTAACAGCGAGTATCGTCATAATTCATTTTAGATTGCGACAAGACAGGAACTCGAGAGATTGTGTAGGTCGACGCTATAGGACACCACGAAACGGGAGGAGTCAGGCGAATTTAGGTTGCATGCTCATGAATGAATTCTTGCTGTTTGAATAGCGAATCGTGGATCAGGGATTCTGAGGTGGCAGCTCCATCGGCAATACGAGAGGAATGGAAGCTCAGCATTAAAGCTCCTCGTTGTTGACATGGAAATCAGGGTGTCGCCCAAAATGAAAGCAACCCCAGGATACATTGATCTTTCTTTCATGGAACTTCACGCCATGCAACTATCAAATCATGGTAACGGTAAGAGAAACATTCAGATTCTGAACAGTGAGCAAACGTATATTTCTGGCCTATGCACTACATATATTGATAACTGTCCTCATTCTTTATTAGATCCGAACTTCATCGTACACCGTCCCTTTCTCTGGTCAATTGACGTTGGTCAAACAGTGGGTGACCTTGATGATGACTCCATCCCAATACCAAAAAGCCCCCGAAGGATCATATCCTACTCTCTGTCAGGGGATGGCTCTCATTTATCGACGTTGAGTAAGATGGACAAATGCCTTCAATTGGATCTCTGGAAACTCAGCTTGGATAATAATCCGACTGCTCTGGTCCACATTGATGTGGACACCAAGCAAATTTCGTCCACTCAACCGAAATTGTCTGCGCAGATCCAAATGCCATTGCTGATATCTGGACTAAAGTCCTTGGACCCAATGATGGTGTCTCTGTCCTGGGATGCGTCAAACGTTGCGGTGATAGCAGAGGACGATATGCACTTGGCACGAACCACAAGCATCTACGTGTACCACAAGGATTCTTCGCATCCTTCGGAGAAGAAGATCACCTCCGGACAGCCAAATTCCTTCTTGCCTATGCCGGACGAACATCTTCCCGAAGGACTTAAGGGACTTTGCGGCTATGGGAAGTTCCACATAGCGACCACGAACAATCAAGACGCCCGGGATGAACTGTTTATTACATGCGACATTTTCTCCGTCAAAATATACGGTGTCTTTGGTTCCTGGCAACATCTTCAAACCATTGCCCTCTTCAAACCCGATTCCATCTACAGTCGTAAAAAGCTGATCTCTGGACTGAATGGAAGATACTTTGCTTGCAGCAGTTCCACCAACACAATCCTGGTTTATGACCTGGAGACTGGGTTGGTCGTTTCCCATATGGCGCTCGGTAGTAGCAGCAGGGTGCGGTTTTCGAACGATGGCTCGATGATGGTGGTTAGCCACAGTGGGGTCATCACGACGCGTTGGACAAAGTCAGCCACGGCAATCGCCTCTGTAGATGAGATCGGGTCAAACGCTGCGTTCGCTCATAACGACGAAAAAGTCATCGTGTCTACGTTCGCGGACAAGAGTTACGGGCGAGGTGAAATAGGCGCGATCATGGACGCAACAAGTCTTTCAGTAGAAGACATATTATCTATCCCCATGCCTTACAAGGAAGGCAGGCAGAAGCACATGGACAATCACGGCTTGACCCTTTATACAGCACATGGATCCAAAATTGACTTAATCCGAGTGCTGGATACCGTCGTGCAGCCATATACGCGTCCGAGGGAGCTATGCGACGAGACATGTTACAAGGAGCTGTCCCCAAATATGGTTATTCACTCAGAGACGCCTCAAGGCGAGAATGAGTTCACTTCCGCCTCAGGATTGACATTCGAACTGAGGTTCCACAACGCTCGCAGCCAGGACTGGACTGATGGTCCGGAACCGCAATCACTTTCTGTGTTAGTCTCAGACAAGCGTGGACGATCAAGGATGGGGCTTACAATTCCTGCAGCCGCTATCGCAGAGCCTCACTGGCTTCAGTTCAAGGGCTTTTTTCAAGAGACATCTCAACGAATGATCGTGTACAACTGTCTTTTCGTGATGGTCTGGAGCCTACCCACGACACTGGATAGCGATTTCACGCTGCTGTCGACATGGTGGGCTCAGCCGATGCCTTTCGAAGTCTCGTTTGAGCAGCAGTGGTACACCACAGGAACTGCGAGGTGCACACACGATGTCGCCTTTCTCCAAACTCTTTCCCTGAATGAGTACTACGAGGAGGTTCCCATGGACGCCTTCCGACTGCACCATCACAATGCGTTCAGCAGTAATCCGATGGCGTTTCTAGACGGCATCCTAGTCCTGGTCGAGATGTTCCGTGCAGACGACGAGATTTTCCAGCAGGCAGTCCTTCTGTACGTCGGTCAGCACATTAACAGCTATCCAGACCCGCATAACCTAGCCTCCAGCGTCCTTGTCAAGATATGCCAGGCAGTCAGCCAGAAGAACCATGACCACTATGCCAAGTTTCTAAAGGCCTTTTTTGAGTCCTCATACTGCCGGTGGGTTCCAAGACCTGATCTGAACAAGGAAACAAACCCCATCTCAATCCTTATGAAGCGGAGCAAGACAGTACCACGCGCGATTGATCTCGTCCAGATTATGATCAGCTATTGTACACGGCAAGCCAAGAAGGAAAAGGAGCGTGACATCCACTTCACATCGCCGATCATGGAACCCCTGCACGAGCTTATTGCCCAGCAGGATCTTCACACCGATCTTGCGCACAGCACTCTCCGAAAGCTGGCATATATCCCGGTCAATGAACGCTCCCATATCGTGGATCATCACATCATAGCACACCCTCCAGAGTTCCGGCTACGCTTTTGGGAACACAGCACAAAGCCGCTGTATGAATGCGGGGATCCTGTCTTGCAGCTGGACCTGAATCCATCAACCACCTCTCACGACCCTCAGAACGACAATTTCACCCGCGACTTGTTCGTTGCCTCGTTCAGCATGTTGTGGTGCGCTCCGGAGGATAAGCCGGACCTGCGACCGTCGATCGCCAAGATCAAGAGCAGGGCTCGGGTGCCGCAATCATGGATCCGGACGCTCTTCCATGTCATCTTGCTGAAGTGCACACTCAAGTCCGCTGTTGCTGTAGAGTGCCACGATTTCTCACTCCAGATGCTGGATAACCCTGCCATCGCAGCTCTGGTTGAGTACAAATGGTAAGCCCGCTAGTGCATGGCTGAGGTGTTCTCTGGGAGGTTCCTTGACTCTCTTTTTTTATTTCATATTTTCTTTGTGCAGGAACACGATCGGCTATATCCACTGGCTGATGCGCTTCTTGTGGCAGTGCATCTATTATCTCTTGGTGCTGGTAGCGGTGTTCATGCAGGTATACCAAGAATATCAGACCTCGCTCACTGGCGTCTTTATCGCCATCATTGTCATGGCCACCGTCTTCCTCTGGCTCGAATTGATTCAACTTTTCCATAGCCCGCGCCGCTATATTTCGTGAGTCTCGGATACTTTGCATCGGCTCTTTATGTCCGTTTTATGGAACTCCCAACTGACTCTCGCTTTATGGCTGGTGTAGGTCCCCATACAACATAGTCGACCTCGTCACATACGCGCTACCGCTGGCAGCCAGTGCATGCCAAATCGTCAACATCGTCAATGAGGATCCGAACGGCAACAAAGCGACCCTCAGTTTCTCTGTTTTGTTCATATTCCTACACTGTGTAAGGGTTAAGCATATTACCGCGCAAGTCCTCCACCGCACTTTTCTTTCTTTCTTGCCTTTCTAACGCTCGAACCGGACTGTATCTCTCTTGACTAGCTGTTTGAGCTAAGGATCAACAAGAGCGTTTGCCATTTTGTCACCATCATCATCCGCTGTATTGGTGAGATCCGGGTTTTCTTTGTCGTCTTCACAACGGGTATACTGGCCTTCACGATTGCGATCCTTCACCTGCTTCATGGATGTCCTGCCGGCTCTTGTGCATTTGACGATGTTGCTCTCTCCAAAAACTTCTTCAGAGCCATCTCATCCACATATTTTTTCATGGTATGTATATGAAACAGCCAAATAGGATCCACTGTTCTGGCGTCCGTGCTAAAAGTCCTCTAAAGCACTTTTCCTTCTCTTTCGCGTACAATATGTCCTTCAGGGCGGTATCTGGGATCCGATCAGCGACGATTTCAATTCCGATAACTATGCATTCCATATCATGATGATTATCTATTTCTTCTTTACGACCATTCTCTTGCTGAACGTTCTCATAGGTAAGTCCTTGAAGGGAGCGAAGAGACCTGAGGACGACAAAGCGCTAACCGTATATCGTGTTGACTGATTCCACTTAATTATTTCTATAGCACTGATCAACGTGGCCTTTGGTGCCGGCGACGAAACATGGTACTTGGTCTGGATCGAGAACAGGCTGAGATACGTCGAGGCTGCGGAGAATATGAGCCACCATATTCCAGGTACTTCTTAATCCCTTCCTTCTCGTTTTTCACCGCCACTTTGAGGATTTGAGCTGTTCATAGACCTCTTTCTTCAACTGATAGGTTTCAGAGAGGCACATAACTGGTTCCCGAAGGAAATTTACTACTCTGCGACTCTTCAACAACAGAAGGATTACAGAGCCAAACATCTCAACAAGAAAGGCCAGGACTCTGGAAGAGGCGATGCCACCCATCGACTGTTTGGACAAGGCGCGCCCGCCAAGAACGTTACAGCCGCCTCGTCTATGATCATGCGCGAAGCGAACGCGTCTGAGGATACACTGTTGGAACAGCATCAGCAGATGATCCAGGAACTGAAGAGGGATCTGATTGAAAAGCAGGAAAAGATAGAAAAGCGAGTGGAGGACCTACATATGGAGCTGACAGAGATTAAGCACATGGTAGCATCCTTGTGTAAGGAGCCATGATAACAAGAATGTTCTTACGCTTGCCATAGAGACAGAGGCTATTTTGGATGTATATATATATATATAGTGCATTGGAGCGAATATAGAGAACTCGCGCGTATCTGTTGTGCTGTGCTGTGCTGTGCTGAGAATATCGAAACACATGTAAATGACGAGCAAGATGGTGAGTCTGATATCCGGTCTGTCATCAGATTTATTATCTTTCGCCCATTCTTCTTTCTCGGGACTTGGAAATAGGAGACGGTTTTTGCGAGACGTTTAGAGGAATACTTGAGGATACGATGCGCAAAGAAAAGGAAGAAGGGAATGCCAAAAGGTACAAATACATGAAAGAGGAGCTGCTCGGTTTTTTTCTGTCATAGAACTTGTTTGGAGGAATGGTTTTCAGTGTTGCTTGTAATGATAAGATAAATAAGATCCTAGTTCTGTACAGTACTCTCATGAAGAGTTGACAATAGCGGGTGGGGCCAGCACACTTACTGGCGGGTCCGGCCACCATCGAAGCGACTTTGCTGGCCTATTGCGGTTCATAAAAGGTAAAGAGGCGTCATCAGTTGCTCCTATCTACAAAATACCGAAAGCGCGGGGATGGATCATGGCCTACCGCCATATCCGCTTCCCTGGTTGGTATGGGGTCCGCTGTTACTGCCGAAATTAACGCGGTTATCATTGCAACGCTCGGTGACGCGGTCAACCTTGATCCTGCGAGTCTTAAAATCCGTGTCGTTCAGCTCTCTGATGGCGTCTTCAGCAGAAACGCTGTCAGCATAAGTGACAAAACCGAAGCCACGGGAGCGACCTAATACAGATTCAGGAGTGCCAGAATATGCTTATAGTCATTAAAAAAATGAGGCACAAAAGACAGTAATGCGATAATCTCTAAGTAGCGTACCAGAGATACGGTCCCTGACGACTGTAGCCTCGACAATGGTACCGAGGCGCTTGAAGTGATCACGAAGGGACTCATCAGTGGTATCCCAGAACAAACCTGCTACAAACAACTTGGTAGTCCTACAATGATGGTTGACAGACGCACTTAAATAACCAGTTGTGCAAACCCATTATTCAGGCAACATCACTTTGATGCCTACGATCAGTAGGTGCGTACTCCATTTAAGGGCACCCTTCTAACAACTACCACCTGGCAAGATAGTGTTAATTAAGTATGGCTGGTTCAAACATTCATGGTAATGACCCCAAACAAAAGGATGGAGTGACGCTACGTACTCCACGCTCCTTACGCGTCGTCTTCCTTCAGTTCATCTTCGTTTTCAACTGCATTTCCGTCTTCAGCTTCACTTCTATCTTAATTTGAATTACGAATCTGAAGTATCGTACGTAGTTTTGGAACAACCTGAACGTCTCTTTTTTTCCCTCTCACGCTGATCAATTTCTCATCTCTCATCAACTCGAAAGCGAATCTCTTCTCGCACTCTTGTTTCACCGGGTAATTTGTTGTCGATATTTGAGTATTAAACAAAGGAATAAATAGGAGTGCGCTCAATTGATAACATATACCTGGCATCAATGAGAATAAGTGATTAAGACAGCGACTCGACTTACATTGTTCAGAGAGAACGTTGTTGTTGTACAGCGCAATCACAGCCAGTATTCCCCAAAGGCTCGTTTGTAACAAAGTTCGAGGCCAAGTACAACCTTTTTTTTTTTTTCTTGTACATTCAAGATGTCCTGCAGGAGGTCTTTTGTAAAGCAGGGACAAGGGAAAATGTTTGCACACGCGAGGGAGTAATGACAGATTTTATTTCGCATCCATCGCTAATGAGCCGATAGACTATCTATTGATCCTGCGCTGTAGATCCTGTTCAAAAAGATGTGGTTCAAGAACCGATGTGCGGCTACGCACACATGGCTGTTAATCCGTGTTTATCTCGCTCGACTTGCCTAGGTATAGATGGTGGCCGGCGCCTTTGAAGCGGGCCCATTTGACGGGCCTAACATGGACTGCGAACCCGTTGGGGACGCAGACAAGGACTCCAACCCAGACTCGGGTATAGAGTCCTGGGCCTCCTTCACGCCCGATACTTTCACAGCACGACCCGTCCCTGGAACCTTCTGGTCGCTTCCGACCTTATCCTTCTTTGAGGATTTGAATATGGATCCAATAAAGGAGCCGACTGAGCGAACAGACCGCATGGACCCAGTCACCGAGATCACAGAATGATTCGAGCGCAAAGATCCTGGCTTCTTTTTGCAATTACCTTGCGGGGACGATGGGGTCAAGGACGCGGACGTTGTGTGGGAGGCGAATGACTCGGTAGGACTACTAGTAGCCGAATACGTTACGACGATGCCATTAGGTCCCGCAGGAAGCGGCTGTATCTGTTCTGGTATAGACCGCGGCTGTGATCCATGAGGGTAGTGAATGTAAAGCAGGGGCCTGAGCGAGAAAGAAAAAGAAAGGTGCGGTTAGTTTTTAGCTATGCTATGGCGACCATGTAAACCAATAGAATAAACAAAAAGGTTGCATACATTTTCGCGCCCATGAAGTGGGACAGCATCTTGCCACGCTGCTTCTCGCCGTATCGGTTCTTTGCGAGAACCCCTTCCTTAACGATGGCAATTGCGTCCGGCATGAATTGGTGCTTCTTCAGGACCTGGTTCATGACAGTGAATACCAGATTGATAATCGAGGCGTCCGTTTGTCGCACTTCTATCACGCAGACCACAGCTTGATCTACTTGGAACACGATACTAGAGAACACAACAAAAAAATAAATGCCAATTGTTAGCACTCAATCTTTCCCATGTGTTTAAGTCGAATACCTTTACAACGATGAATCATGTTTCCGCTGCTTACCATCCACTGGGCATAATAATAGGATGCGCCTTCTCGATCGTCGTCTCGACATCTATCGGGAAATGTATCAGCCCATTGATCTCGAACGTCTCTCCGATCGCTCCCAGTACAAACAGAAGCGTAGTCGCGCAGCCCCCATTAAAGTTCTCGTGCGCATAGTTGTGCAAGAATCCAATCTCGCCCGTGCGAACGAAGCCCATCCCAGGTCCCATCCTGCCATCCTGAGTAAGGCCGTAGCCAAGACTGCTGAGGCCGCTGTTCGCAGAAACTCCATGTGCGATCGCAGCATTGAACTGGCTCGCATTAATGCTCAGTATAGCAGAGGAAGAGGCCGAGTCGGCCTCGATGACCAAGGGCGAGGTGATATAGGCTTGCACGTTCGCCTCGGATGAAACCCAAATTTCACCAATCTCGCCTGATAGACAAAGTTCCCGAGTTTCTGGGTTCACGATCGCCACGGTCGTTCCGCATACAGGCTGAAATATGAGAGATAATGTCAATTAGTGACTTGAAAGAATAATTGATGGCAGTTGTAACAACATTAACTTACAGTGCCGCTGTCCTCCACCCAGATCCCCATTGGATCGTCTTTTTCTGTCGTGACCTCAACAACGCCTCGACGAAGACTCTTCAGCGACAAGTGCAGCCGCACAGGCTCAATATTCATGTAGGACCTTGTCGTCACCATTGGGTTCGACATATGTCCAAACATTCCGCTAATATGCGTTCTGGCTATATGGAAACCTGCTGGGTCGTGTGGCGATGTACCACATAACCGTCGCTCGAGTGCTTGCTGAGCCTCTGTGCGAGGTCTCCCTTCCATACTGATAAGAAAATTGCGAACAGAGCATAGCTTGAGGGTGGGCGGTGATCTCTGTCGGTCGAGCGCTGCGAAGGCCCGCTCGACCATCGCGTAATCGAGTAAAGCATCCTTGGCTATAAAAGCGTCGGGAGTAGAAGAAATAAAATTTCATGGATCTATATGAGTGTATATCCAGGCTGTAGTAACCCCAACATGGTACAACAATGTATACCTTCATATTTCGCAATCGTCTCCAGGTAGATCTGAGGCGTCGCCAAGAAATCTGCATACTGGATCAACAGCGTGGGCGCGCCTACATATACACCCAGCACGCACGCCTGCAATAACCCGATCCCCACGAAGTCCTTCCAGCACGATACGATCGTTCTCTCACTCGTGAGCCGACACTGGACCTTTTGCGCGCAACACTGTGCCAGGAGGGATGCATGGCTAATCTTAACCAGAGTTCTTTTCATATCCGAGGAGTAGTGCGCGTACACAACAGCTGGCGCGGTCTTGACCAACGACGTTCTTGGTGGTGAAGTGTATCCTGATTCCTTGCCAAGGACTTTGTTGACCTTGGGCGCCTTGGAAACATTGAAAACCGTGGGTACAATCGCGTCCTGGCGGGCGCCGATACAGGCCTTGATATGGATCATAGTCGTCTTTTGCTTCATCACCTCCTCTGTAACGGAGTTTCCAATCAAGTGCGGTACCCTAAGCTCTGTCAGGAGTCCCATCAACAGAACAATATCCTCAGGCAGCCTTGACATCTCTGGAACTGAGACAGGGACAGGAACGAGTCCCAATAACCAGGTGGCATATATGGTCGCCGCAAACTCCACCCCATTCGGGAACAACAGCACAACTTTGTCTCCCGGCTTGAATCCTCCTCGCTTTTCGATATAGCTGGCAATGCTGACGACCTTCATGCCGAACTTCCTGAATGTGATCGCCTTGGCATCCTTGCCTTGCTGATTCTGTTCCAAAAAAGCAGCCTCCTCTGGATTCACGATCGAGCGCCAGACGAGCAATTCCACAAGGCTCGAGAACTGCATTAGGTTGATTTTGAACTGATCATCGAGAACTTCCAGAGGACGATCGCAGCTAGAGAACTGGACCGTACGCGTATGCGCCGGCAATTCTACTTCACGAGCAGTCAGCGCGTCCAGACCCCAGATACCACCCATGATGTCGTCCCCCACCGCCATGCTGAATACCGTGTCCTCAACTGAAGTCCAGAGATGGGATAGCACCAACCAACCTGATTCCAGCATTTTTTGACAGAGGACCGGATGGATGACACGCCTGCCATTCTTGTAGGCACGAGGTAGGGCCCCTGGTGGTGCAATGGCGATGCAGTATGGACGCAAGCCGTGGTAACCCTTCATGGCTTGCTTAACGAAATCGGCGAGCTTAGCTAGATCGTCGCGTTGGAGGCGTGGTGTCTCGGCACAGATCACAGGCAGGCGCTCGTCGTTTATATATGTCTCAAATGTCACGCTATTGGTAGCAATGGAGCAAGCAAAGCGAGGCGTTTAGGCGTTTTTTAGCACGACGTGCTGGAATATGCAAAAGGAGCGCACCATTCATCTAAATTTACCAAGCAGTGAATCCGATGATGCGCTCCATGACAGTGTTGGCAAGATCTGTCGTGTAGTGGTATTTATAGTAAACAACTTTGCGCTCCTCCGCCGATTCTGGGCCTTGGAGAACTTCTTGTTGGATCCTATCTTCGTAAAGTCCAAAAACGACAACGCGACCCTCGATCAGGCCACCGAGGAGTCCTGTTCTAAGAAATCCTGCTGGCACTGGGTCATAGATCTCTGGGGTCATGGTATCAACAGGTATGATCAACGGCAGTGCATGAAAGAGTTGTTGGGAGTGCTGGGGCAGGTTCCAGAATCCAAATGCTATTGACGGAGAGTCGATCCAGATCTCACCAACTCTGCTGGGTTGACACAACGCTGTGGTGTCCGGGTCCACAATGGCGAGGGTTGCTGTTATACATGGAATAATGTACCGCCAAAAAAAAAAAGTTAGCATACGATATGGGATCTGCACCGTCATGATCTGCTGCACTTGCATTGATACTTACCTCGCGGTATAGTATACCCAAACGCTCCGACTAAAACAACACCGCGCTTTGTTGCTCCTTTGATTGCCTCCTCGCCAGTATCGACGACCTTAATGATATTGCATTTCAGCGCTTCTCGGTCAAGCAAGTAATAACAGATCGCGTCCGCGTCCGTCGAACACGCGCGTGGTTGTGGCTCGGATCCACCCTTGCCCGGCTCCATATGCAGAGGCACGCCGTATTGGAACCCAAAATCGATTTGGTCGACACCTTGGGGGAACATCAGGGAGTCTCTCATACTCAGGATCATCCCTCCGTGCTCCGGTAAACTAGCAATAGGGACGACAGCTGTTTCGGGTGAAGGAACACCCAACGGCTTCAAGAAATTCTTTGTAAACTGTCGATTCACCAATGGCTGGACCATAATCGTGTCGATCAAGAAGGTCTCCAGAGAAGAAAGCTGGCATGGTCGAACGTCCTGCGCTTTGCAACCATGCATCATCTCCCGAACGCCCTCATAGTCCCCCACAGCCATAGTTACTTGGTATCGATGTGCGCATGTCTCCCACAGCCCTAGTGTCTCTGTGATGCCGCTGCGCACAAACACTGTATGACTTCCGCTATAAACGCCGAGCAGTCCTCCTAGTACAAGCCCCACTTGTTGCCGAGGTTCCAGCCAGCTCATAACAACGTCAGTTCCCTTGCACTCGGACACGGTTGTATTGTCGGAGATTACTGTCCCGGAGGATGTGGTTTCAGACTGCTCGGTCAGCCTTGCCGGGAATGATGTCGACTCTCCTTGCTGGTACGCATTATTAGCGCCTATTGTTGCTGTCGAGGATGGTATTGACGATGGTTCTGTGGTTGCTGCTGCATGCGACTTTCTTTTCCTCTTCGGACTAGAGTCCAGTGCATGGTTGAGCACCTGGCACTGCGAGAGAACCGTCCTGTGACTAACAGCAACGCCCTTGAGTTCCCCATTTGGTGCCTTTGTGAACTCGATATACGCCAAATCAGGAAGTGCCAACCCCATCGGTTTCCACTGATCCATCAGCGACCCCAAAGCCTGCCTTTCTCTATTCCTCGGCCTCCAATTGCTCCCCAAGGTATCTGCCTTCCACCAAACGACTTTCTCCAACCAATCCATACCTTTGTGCATATTCTGGTCTTTGGTCAGCTCCATGTAGTTGTATTCTGTCGTGAGTGCGAGCTCCATGTTTGTATGATCGAGGATATAAATCATCTCTTGAAATTCCTCGATCATGTTGATCGGCACTGCGGTCATCCCCGCTATCATGACACCGTAAAATGCCGCCAAAAAGTCCAAGACTTCTGCTTTCCGAAACACGAGCCCGACGCGTGCGCCCAGGCGTAAGTGTGCGTTTTTTACAATCGCCTGACTAATCTTCTCCGCTCGACCGTAGATCGTTTCCCATGTCCAGGATCCAGTCTCATGCCCCTTACTATCGACAGCCGAGAAAGCGGTCGCGTCCGGATCGACCATGCCTCTGAACCGCAGAATTTCCACAATACTTGGAAATTCAGTCATGGGTATTGATGTGGCACTGTCCAAGGTCAGCTCCAGAATCGAGCGGGGCTCGAGCGGCAACATTTGCTTGCCGGCCAGCTCTAGAACGTCGATCTTGGGTCTCTCCATGCCTGGAATTGTCTGTTGAGGGCGCCAAGGGGTATCTATTCGTGTAGTTAGTGTAATTAGTGAGTAAGTAAAAAAAGGAAGCAAGTGCTTTTTAAGGAAAAATAATAATAATGGAAAAATAAAGGTACAGCACTTTTCCGCATACCTGCAGGAGTTCGTGGTCCCTGGAATTGCTCACGATGAGGATGCACTAGTGGTTGACGAATAGTTTGATGGTAAGGATATGAGGGCAGTTGAGTGGCCACCGACTGTGTACTTGCGTGGAGGCTTTTGGTATGCGCAAATCGCGCTCCAGGGCACAGCGGCATTGTTACGACGCAAATTGGGAGGGCGACAAGGTGCTGTGTGTAGCACACAGCAAAAAAATAAAATATGAAAGAAAAAAAAGTATATAACGGCGAGCGCGAGGGAGATCCTTTTAATATGTCCACTTGCAAAGAAAGATTTATCGCTGAGCAGGGCACCTACTTCGGCGCGGTGTATCGCGGTCGATGTGGTAATGCTGAGCGGGATCGGGGGGACTAGTCGCGTTGAAGGCGCCTGGTAATGCAGTGTGTGAGGTCCCAATTGAACAAGTGGTAGGTGGCGGTGGCGAAGTCAATTGGTGGTCATGGTTGTACGAGGAGTTGAGAGCCGCCATTTTTCAAACGAGCATATAAAAGTGTGGAATCGCAAAGGAAATGAGGAAAGTGAAGATGAATGAACTGTGGAATCAACAGCAAGAATGGAAGTCTTCTTACCAAAGACTTTGGTATCTCCTATTCCATTAAATAGCCGAAACTGATGCGCATTTTTATGAGACGTACTTTTTTTTTACACGAACTGGATACTCTTTCCTATTAGCCACGTTCAAAGGTGCGGACAAGAAGTTGCAAGCAACAGGGACGAGGATACGGAGAAAACTACAGGCTTCTTTCTTTTTCTGGGGGATGGGGCACGAAGAACGATAGTTACTGACAACAATAATGACAACAATGCTATGGATTGGATTGAACAAGACCAAGAACCACCACCATCCTTCCAAGCGATTCACGAAAGGTGCCAATTGGTCCCCTTTATTGGTTGGCTCAGTTACCGCCCAGGTTGCATTCACATTCTTTTGTCGCGCTTCCCATGCAAGCATAAAGTACATCACATTGCTTTATCGGCACCAAATCCACGTTTATTAATACATTATCATCCTTCATTTATACCTTTTCGGATCCTTGCGGATCCATGTGTTGAACTTCAGTCGTGATAGATAGACGGCAATCACGGAAACATCAGCCAAAATGATATCATTGCTCCCTCAACTCAGGAACGCACAGGAAACAATATGAAAAGATTGTTCAATGGCAGTGTTGCTTCCATAGTGAACTGGGAATGCAGGGATGTAAACATGCCTGCATAGGATCAGAGCAATTTGGAAACATGGTACCAGGCACAATGGGAGTCCTGGGTCAGAGGCCATTGCATGGAAGGGTGCCACCAACACTGATCCCTACAGCCAGCTATATCCAATGTGAAATCAAGAGTTATCATCCACAGGCTATCCATGTCTCTCGGCATTCTATGTCAGCGTACCACTCAAGAGCCTCCACTGCTGTTACAACCCTCATGGACGGATCCTTTTGTTCTGGTTATTCCCTCATGTACCGATATTTAATCCGTCGTTCTTCTCCGTAAGGGTCGCCTCTCCTAACGTCCCTTAAACACATCTCCAAGGCAGGGTGCGCAATTAAGCCTGTGAAAGGCGCTGTTTCATTCAGCGCATGTGGTCCCAGCGACGACCACGAAGGGTTTATGCTTTCTAGTTGGTCTTTTTTTTGTTTTTGTCTTTATTAAGAACACATGTACTGGTCATGGTCGAGTGTCCATGGACGTAGAGCTCGCAGATCGACGCATCGTTTGACCGTCTGTCACCTGATTCTCATCTAAAAGTGTGACTCTGGACATTCCTTGTTCGATCGTGCCTGTATCAACATCCTCTGGTCGCCTGGTCTTTGCCGGAACACGGTAACCATCCACAGCATCGTAATTATGGTGCTGCTCATTGCCTCCGAAGATCTCCTCCATATCCTGGTCCATATTGCTCATATTCAGCGGGTCTCGCGGTACCTCTCCAATAGTATCGTGCTCCACAATCTTTATGAAAGACGGCGTCGCAGGAACGGAAGCAAGAAGTGACTGTACGTATTCGTCCTCTAGTGAGGATGATTGTGTTGATGCGGATGTTCTTGATGACGATGGTTGTTGGGCTGTGACATTGTTGAGGTCCTGATTAGGGAGACTGAATACTGGACTTGATTTTGTTTCCTCCGCAACTGGCCGCCTGTCATGCTGTGCCTGGAAATCACTAAATGAGGAAAAATAAGGAAGCATTAGATATATTGCTGCAGGCATTGATCTTCGTGCTCGTGCATACAGTTGAAATCCAGGAAGCAATACATACGCTAATTCCATGTCCAATGGTACGATCGACACCCTTATCATCTTGAGGTATGTAGGGTCGGTATTGTCCAGATAGATGGGTTCCTCTGTCAATTGAGCTTCGAGCCAGCGAGATGCTGAGAGACATGTCGACGAACAGAACTTTTTCAGTATTGAAATGTCGAATACTTTGCGCTCGTGAAGCGAGATCCTGAATTTGCCCTTGATATCCTATAAATTAGCAATGGAGAAGAGGGAACGCGTTAGCATTCAGTAATAAAGACGCGATTTTCTTATATTGATCCGAAAACACGCCTTGGCACGGAACACCTGGATACATACGCGTGGTGGTTTAGAGCAGAGAGGGTATCCACAAAGTTTGCCGATGTTTCTTTCTTCAATGACTTCCAGATAATGCGATCGTTTGATCCGATTTGCCTACACATTTACCACGCGATGTAAGATACATGGATGGTTAGCGCCATTCGCTCACTCATTAATATTTTTTTCTTGGCATACATACTATTGGGGTTATGCAAAAGGGCAACTTACTGCTTCACCTAGCGTTTCCTCGCTCACAGGATCCAACAGTATCTCTTGCCACTGCAGAACCATGGTTTCAAACTTCTTGCGCAATTCGATGTTCTGTTGGATCAATATCTGCTTCCTGTTTAATTTGTCTCCTTGTCCCGTAGATTGACTACCAGAGACCGAGGATGAGGGTGAAGGCTTTGGTCTTGGAGGCAGATACTGTTCAATCAACGGCGACTTGTCGACGACAATGTCGTCCTTCATGGTGGGAACGTTCCGTCTTGCCATCTCTTAATGTCCTTGCTTCCTGTTTTCGTAATGTATTGTGCGTCTGTTTTGTTTGAAGAAGAGGGAGAGTGAATGAATCTGAAGGGAAGGACGATGCGAGTCGATGCTGCTGATGCTATTGCTTTAATTACTTTGCGCTCGAGGTGATAGAGGTGATGGGTAAACTTGAGTGCGCGGTCAAGAAGCACTCAAAGACGCCCCTCGCGCCATCACATGACACTCCCCGCACCACAAACGCGACCAACACAGCCAATCCTGCCTAGGACCCTGTGATCCTTTTATTCATCTCTTTGTATTATGTATCTGATCAATTCCATAGGCCACAGCGTTTACGATCTATGGGATTCATGGAGGCCAGTTGACATGAAAAATCGAGAACCACACTTGGTTGGCTGCTATGCCCAGCCAGACCCAGGCCAAAGGAGGTGAAAAACCATTATCCAGCTGCATTCAAACACCAATTGCGTCTTCCCTTGCGCCGAGGCTGCCAAGATAACCGATTGGCACCGGATAGCCTTGGAGGACCTTGAAATAATAAAAATGTGAATCATCCAAAGTGACGTTCATTTTGCTCTGTTTGGAGTGCCTGAGAATTTTTATCATGAATCATGAGTGGGGTATAAAGACGAAGTGGTAGTGGCGAATCAACTGATTCTTTTTCTTGTAACAGCTTCTGTTCATTTCAATCATCAAGATTGATCTTAACCCCTCCCTCAGCAACAACTACCAACAACTCCACCCCACTCCACCTCAACAACCCCCAGCAACAATGGCTTCTGCAAAATTCGCCGGCATGTCCACCAAGGGCGTCACCGTCGTTCTCGGTGCCCAGTGGGGCGACGAAGGAAAGGGCAAGCTGTCCGATATTCTCTCCCAGGAAGCCGATGTCTGCGCTCGTTGCCAGGTGGGTAGAAAAACCATGGATGGGCATTGGACTTGAAGAACATAAGGGGAAACCATGCCACTTTTTTTTCGCTTTGTAATGATCCTCCCTCAAAGTTCACACACTTCTCAAGGCCCATATCTGACCTTTCCTGTATACGAATTGCTTTTGCAATAGGGTGGCAACAATGCCGGACACACCATTGTCGTTGGCAAGACCAAGTATGATTTCCACATGCTCCCCTCTGGTAAGGAGCCCTGATCTAGTCTCTCAGTCGCTTTGAACACTTAACATTCAATCCTCCGGCTAACTTTGTTCTTCATCCGCTGACAATGCACTCTAGGTCTGGTCAATGAGCACTGCATCTCTGTCATTGGTGCCGGTGTTGTCGTCCATGTCCCCTCGTTCTTCGAAGAGCTGTCCAACCTCGAGAAGAAGGGTAAACGCAATACAACGACTCCCCCACTCGGCGAATACTATGTGCACCCCAGTTTTTTTAAGATACCTGATGCCCGCTTGATTTCACCAACCTATTTTTTTTTTTTTCCTGGTGCCACGATCTATTCTCCGCCCGTTCCACCCCTCGCCTTGCCTTTCTTGGTTCGATCTATGACTCTATGACTAACGAACCATCATTTGTTTATCCTGTGTCCCCTCTCTCCCGCCTAGGCTTGGACTGCACTGGACGCCTCTTTGTCTCCGACAGAGCTCACCTTGTCTTTGACATCCACCAGACCATTGATGGTCTCAAGGAGCTCGAGTTGGGACGCGGAAGGTAAACAAAACGAAGATCTTACCCAGAATCCCTACCCGCCAGATGCCACGCCTTAATGACACCTACATACTTCTCCAACTCCCTATCCTCATTCGACCATCACCCTTTCTCATGGTGTTACGGGAACTGATCTTGGCTATGAATGAGTCATGCTGACATTTCTCTACCTTGCTTTCTTTCTGAAATTTACATGTGTATTTTAATTACAGCATTGGCACCACTCGCAAGGGTATTGGCCCAACCTACTCCTCCAAGGCCTCTCGCTCTGGTCTCCGTGTGCACCACCTCTACAACTTTGAGGAGTTTGAACAAAAGTTCCGTGTCCTTGCTGCTAACAAGCACAAGCGCTATGGTCACTTTGACCACGATGTCGACGCCGAGATCGAAAGATACAAGGTATGGATCTTTTATCTTCAGGATCATGGGTTGTGGGACGGATCAGATAACTCAGTTTGCTAACTCATTGCTATCTACATGACTTTAATTTGGATCAAATAACGACAGATCTTGGCCGAAAAGCTGAAGCCCTATGTCACCGACAGCGTCTACTTCATGAACAAGGCCATCAAGGACAAGAAGAAGGTCTTGGTCGAGGGAGCTAACGCCCTGATGCTCGATATTGACTTTGGTACCTACCCCTACGTCACTTCGTCTAACACCGCCATCGGAGGTGTCTGCACTGGTCTCGGTATCCCACCCCAGACGATTGCCAAGACCATTGGAGTTGTCAAGGCTTACACAACCCGCGTTGGAGGCGGCCCCTTCCCCACTGAGCAACTGAACGAGATTGGCGAGTACTTGCAGAGAGTCGGATTCGAGGTCGGTGTCACGACTGGTCGCAAGCGCCGCTGCGGTTGGTTGGATACGGTCGTTGTCAACTACTCGACCATTATCAACGGATACACCTCCTTGAACATCACCAAGCTGGATATCTTGGATCAGCTAGATGAGATCAAGATCGGTGTCGCTTACAAGGTCGATGGAGAGGTCTTGGAGGGATTCCCTGCCAACTTGGCGCTTTTGGATCGCGTCGAGGTCGTGTACGAGACAATGCCTGGCTGGAAGTCGGATATCTCGAAGTGCCGTACGTTTGAGGACCTGCCCGTGAACGCGCAAAAGTACATTCGTCGCATTGAGGAGCTTTGCGGAGTTCCTGTGGAGTGGATTGGCGTTGGTGTTGACCGTGATGACATGGTTATCATCCCTCAGGCATAAAGACCATGATCAAAGCTATCGACGACGACGACGACGACGACGTTCATGAGATCGTGCGAGTGCTATGGAAGGTGATGATCTAGACATGTTTGCTTGCGGTGGAGGAGGAGATGGATATGTGTTTTATTACGATTGAGGACTGTGTATTATACCAAGCAACTGCTAGGAGTGTTCTTTGGTTGTTAGAAAAAGGTGCATTGAATAAAAACGATCGCGTTTTTGAATGTGAACACCAGGACGATACTGCTCTGCCCATATGTTTATCAGAGATCGCAAAGATCTGCTGTTAGAATGAAAAAGTCCAAGGAATTTTGAACTTCCTCTGCCTGAGCTGTTGGATTGTCGAAAAAGACGTCTTTTTTCTCACGTGCGACGATCGATTGGCCAACTCGTGGGTTCTTATATATAATATCCTCAAACACGTTGTTCTCTTTGCAGCTTCTAAGAGGTGCACTGCACATCCTCTCCTCCACAGATGGCTCTCATCTGCTTGAGTGGAGAGGACCCATGCGAATTCGTCCCATGGAGGCTCCTCTTTCTTTTTACGTTTTCGATATCGAGCGGCAAACGGCTAACGACTGTTTCATGTTTTGTGTGTGAAGAAATTGGTCCGCACAAGCGAATGGAATCAACGCTCTCCAGCACGCGAACTTACTAAAGCGTTGTTCTGCTCGAAGGATTTTTTTGATATCTTTATTTCTGTCGGGTCCTTTCACGATATGTGATTACAGGGCAGTTCTGGGGAGCTGGACTTGGTCCATCTCCATCCGATTCACGCATGCATGCGCACGCGCACGCACACACACACACACACACACAACCAAATGTCTCCTGTGCTCTTCTTGTTTTTTTGCAAGGGTAACTAGCAACCCTCATGAGCCGGGAACCTCTTACTTTTGCTGTTGATGTTTCTGGTGTTCCGTTATGGGTGCGTGCCAATTCAATCGCTCAGACCCAGACCGGGTTCTTACGAGAGCTTAGTCCGGCTATCTATATTTAGCGACGAACAGGGCCCAATACAAAACAGGGCTGGTTAGCCGTTAACAGGAACCGAAGAACGTGCAGTGGTATATGAATAGATGGCGGGCCACTGATTGGCATGTGTGTGTGAGACCCTCGGTAGGATAAACAGGCATGCACAGGACTTTCCTAGGAACAAAGTATTAGACACGCCGGCTAGCGTAGGATAGACGAATGTGCGATGCTAAGTAACCCAAGCACATCGATAGTCTATCAGTTCTTTAGCAAATGACAACGATTGACATGTGCAGTGACGCAGCGTGCAAAAAAAAGGGTGGAGTGGACGTCCTGAAAAGATAGCTGTCCAGCACTTTAGTTGGTCTAAGAAAAGGATGGACAACCGCAGCAGTTCTGGGTTGACTCTCTGATAGGCAACAGAGATAGACAATACAGGTACAGCTGGATAGAGTATTCATGAGATAGGATACACATGTCTGTGCACAGCCTCGTTTTACTTTTCCAGTGGCACGAAGGAAACCTGTGATTGCGACAGCTGAAAAGCACATAGACTAACACAGACACGCCATTGAAACGGAGATGGTGGAATTGGAAGGACAAGCAAGAGAGCGACGGAGAGGGACCACAACAGTCCTTAATTTATATTGTGGTGATGGTGGTGATGATGGTGACATACTTGTGCTGGTTTTCTTGCGAACGTGATGTTTATTGGTGTGTTCGTGCTTATGCTTCATTACCTGAGGATCCATCTTCAAACTGTTGGTCAAACACGACAATCGATCCCCCACACCATACACGCATATAACGAAAAATAAGGTAACAATGTCGCCATCGACCACCACGGAGTGAACAATTTAACACAAACCCAACACAGTGGGGGATATGCATGTAGGGTGCAGGGTTCGCATCTGCCCTGAGCTTCTTCCTTCCAGTTACTTCGATCTCTTCCCCACACGCGAGGAGAAAAATGACGATCGTCATAGTCTAGTCCGTAGCTCCCCCCTTCTCTCGTCCCTGGACGAACATGTCCTGTTTAGGAGTATATACATCACACACAGACGTCGAAATCCAGGTACCAGAGCATAATGTTGAACGGGGGACCCCTTCATTTTTCATTCCATTACAACAACGACAGAAACTCAAAAATGTAAACACCTTCTTTTCTAACCCGTTCCACCTGCATGCAACTGTAATGTTATTGGCGACTGAGGGACTGGAAACAGGAAACAGGGGCAGCAAAAAGAAATATATGTACGATGGTGATGACGACATTGTTACCAATGAGTTCTTTACGGTTCACACGGCGCGCCTGCGCGCGCGCAACCTTTCCTCGCGTCAAACAGAACAGAAACGGAAGAACCCTACGTGATATTTTCCCCACTTTCCTAGATGTCAATTGCAATAGAAAAAGAAGAGAAGGGGACGTAGTAAAACGCATATGTCATCACGTAAGAAGGAAACGAACGAGATCAGATTCCCAGATCGGATCTTCAAACAAGTGTCGGCTGCACATAGTGTCTCCGGGGCGTACGGTACTTCTGCTACAAGGTGCGTAGTCTAGACACACACGTATCCACTACCACTTCTGTCACCCCTATGCTTTGCTGAGTAAGTTTGTCACATATGGATCAACCCCAGATTTTTATGACGGGAGAAACAGGGAAAATATGATGCGAGACCAAAATTGGCCAAAAGAGAGAAACAAGGCAATCGAAACACGACGATCCCTTTTTGTACCTATCTGAGATTCGTCAAGAAAAAAATATATGGCTTTGCGCGGAGCACGCAACAATTCGCTGTGGAAGAGAGACCGATTGCTAATCGCGATCAACAATCATATCATTCTTATGAAAAGTGAAGGGGAAGGAGAGGGAAACATAGAGAATAAAGGGATTGACGTGGCTAGCAATTGATTTGTAAACAAGATATGGGTGAAAGCTTCCCTGTGCGCTGTGCGCTGTCTCGCTAGGCAAGGCAAGGGAAGGCAAGGCAAGGCAAGACTAGGCTCAGGCCAGGCATTGGACCATCAACCAAACGGATAGTAGAATCCAAGCACGACGGGTACGTGTACGAGGGACGGAGGGCTGTGTGTCTGCGCCCAGTCCAGAGTGCGGTCTGTGGAGAAACACGAAGGAGCGAAGCACGAAGGAGCAAGGTGGACCGTGGATGGCTGTACCGGCAATGAATGGATGGCACCATAGATATCGAGGGATGGCAACACGCGCACGACGTTTGGATGGCATGTATAGTCTAGTCTAGTGCAATAGAGGCGCACTGACAGGGGGCGGCCAGTATTCTATTCTATTCTACTCTACTCTACTCTATTCTATTCTATAATCGATACAGATACGGATCGATACAGGCAAAAGAGTCATCCTTGGGCTCAGTGGTGAGGGTGGTACAGCAGACGAATCAGGACCACGGACAGCAGCACCCGTCCAAGGGAGCGAGATTTGTCATTTTTCGTAGGAGTGAATCACCGAATAGAATACAGGCCAATTCAGTCGCATACAGCCCATTCAGTCGGATGAAAAGATACGACAATCAGATGGTAAAAAATGATATGTGTATGACAGCGATGTAATCACATCGGCAGGAGGAGTATAAATAGGCCCTGTCTTCTCGCCTTCATCCCCTTCTTCCTCCTCTTGCATTCTAAAGAAACTACTTCTTCTTCTTCCTTACAGCCGATCTTCTATGTTTCTTCAACGACAACAGCACCTCCACCCCCAATTGCCCCTCCTCAACAACACGCTCTCCATACTCCGAGCCATTTCTGTTCCTGTCAGCTAGCTATTTCTTTTTTTATATTCACATCTCCTATTTCTCAACTTGAGCACGCTCCACCACCTCTTCCTTCTCTCCTTAAAAGAACAACCCCTCTATCCTATTCAACAATGGATCTGAACTGGTGCCCAGTCTGCGAACAGCACATCCCACTCGCCTGGGAGGTAAGTTTCTTCTTCGCTGCAACTTTACTTCACCAACAGCACCAAGAACGACAATCAAGAACACGATATTAATCTTTCTTCACTTCCTTCTTGAACCATAGTCGAGCCTTTACTGCTCTGATCGCTGCAAGAAAGCCGATGCGGCTGCCTCGAATTCGGGTCTTTACCCAGCCAAGATGCAGTCCTTCTCCCGCAACCAGAGGACCTCGATCTCCTCTCCCTTGTCCTCACCTTCCTTGGGCGGCGTCAACTCTTCAACTTCAGCAACGAGCACGTATCCATCCCCACCAACGTCGCCGATGAGCAACTATGTCTACAACAATATCTCAGCTCACGGTCGCATCTCCCCGCCTTCGTTTTCGTTGGGTCAACCCGCATCAGCTACAGCAGGAGCAGCAGGATATGATCTTCAGTTGCGCCGCAAGTCAGCGACGACAATTGCAGTGCCACAGTACACGACCTCAACAAGCGCCGCGAACAAGAAGGGATTCTTTTGGTAGTTGGACGACACAAGTGCACGCACCACTTGGCTTGGTTGCTTGCGCCTGTAACAAACATTCCTCCGATTCTCAAAAAAAAAAACAACCAAAAAAACCCCCCAAAATTCTTGTACATACTCTACCAAACCAGTCTTCTCTTCCATCGCGCCTTGTATATAACCACAGAAAAGCAACTACAAAAAAAAACAAGCACTCGTCTTTGAATCCTTTTTCGTCCTTCAGTATGTATAATAGACCTCTAAAGTACTATCTTCTAATAATAACAAGTACCTTCTATCGAAGGAAAAAAAAAATCCAACCTAATTCTTGAACAGTATGCATGGGATGGTATCCGAAAGCTACGATCAGGTTCTGGCTACCACTTTTTGTATCCTTTGTCTAGACAACTCTTTGTTTCCTCTTCTTCCTCGGACGAGGGGAAAGGGGCCGGAGAGGGAGCGGTACAAGGTCGAAAACAAAAATGCTTCCTTTCCCCACATTTTTTTGGCAGGAATGTAAGGGAGGGTGTGGGAAGAATAATAATAATCATGCGAAATGGATCTGGACCCTGATAAATGCTAGTCTGCCTCCTCCTCCTACCTAACTCCCTAACCCAACCTAACCAAACGCGTCTCTCTTGTCTATCGACCCTCGCCCTGAATCCCCCTCCTCGGATATTTCTCACGAAAAGATTACGATATGGTACGGTTCTATACCGCACCCCTAGTATTTTTTCTTTTTTTTTTTCTTTCTGGCGAGCCTTGGATTCTAGAAAGTCGTGATCATAACCATAAGAGTAACTAAGGTTGTTGCCAGCTGACCTCTTTCTTTTGGGTTTCCAAAGGCTCGGGTGGATAGAGGCGGGGAGCAGGATCAGGGGACACGGGGCAGGGATGCGGGGTAGGGAGGCAAAAATAAAAATAAAGAAAACGTACGCGGGAGCGCGCAAACCTTCATGGCCGGTTGATTGGTCTGACCGGGAATACTGTAAGTTCGCCTCGCTATCGCCATTAAGCCGATAATTCAACGGGGCTCGGCAAGAATTTTGTTGAAGAGTTAATTATCGTTATCGGTCAAGGGGACATATATACCCTGTGATAAGGTACGGCGCAGTGCAGTATAGCGGCCAGGGCAAAGAAAGTCCCCTCATATTAGGCTACGGCTACGCGTGAGCACTTGAACCTCATCTGTAGTCTCGTAATTTGCAATTGTGCATACTTGTCGACTGATATATCGTCTCGAAGGCTGGTTAGCCGCTTTGCATGGGAAGGCAGATGCTGGAGAGGAGTTGGCGATGAGGAGGATTTTCAGGCGTGAGACTTTAGTTGATCAAAAGAAAAATGAAAAGCCAAGATGAAGCGCCCAAGGTGCGCACAGGGAAGGATGGAAATAGAAAATAGGTTCTCTCCCGTTCCCGGACAAGGTGCCGGAGAAGGTCAGAGACCGGTGCAGGGGCGGGATGTGTTCTGCCTTACTTCCATTTTGTTGTTTTTCTTGTCGGAGGAAGAAGAATAGCGCGCGACTTGGTATATCTAGATGTCTAGGAAATGTCATCCATAGCAATGGTGCTTGTTGGGGGTGCTTGTTGGGGGCGTAATAGGGAAAGTGGGGTATGTCAATTTTCCTGGAACCACATCGTGGGTGCTACATGGTCAAATGCTCCCGCTGCATAATTTTAAAGAGTTTTGCAGCTCATCGATTGAAGAAGTCGGCACTCAACGCAGACCTGGTATGCAACGAGATAATCTGAACCTATCATGACTTGATAGGATCAAAGAAAATGAGGAGCATAAGTTTTATCAGTATAGCAATTGCCGCTCTTTGTCACTCAAGGACCCCATATTCCATCCGCTGTTCAAAAACTGGCGAGCGGCGTCCGGAAACACGCCCTACTCCTCGTTTGTGGCGGCATCCCGTGTTACGTGAAGGTATTAAACTGTGTCGCCGTACTGTTGAAAAATCGGAGGCATATTGTTGAGATGAAAGTAGAATCAGAACGGTGCGAATGGGAATGAAAAGGCAGCACTGGCTCTATTCTTGTAACAATGTCGCTTTGTCTTTATTGATATCCAAGCATGCAGCATCGGCGGCCATATGCTTTGTAGTCTAGGGTAGTATATAAAAGTGGGTTAAAGAAGCAGAATAAAAACGCTAAAAACGAAAGAAAGCATGGACCACATGCTATTCGATCCAGCCGCGGTTATCCGTCCACCACCATTGCCTCCTGTCCCCTTATACAACTTGGCAGGCGCTCCGGCACTCAGCTGGATATTACGGAAATAAATCGATGTGTCGACTGGTGTAGCATACTCCGGTTCTGAACCTCCAAAGAAAGTCGAGAACATTAATCCCTGGAACCCGACCATGCCAGAGCTCCTATAAGGGATATCATGCATGTCGATGACTTGGTTTCCGTTGATATAGACCTGAAGTGTCCCGTTGGAGTTTCCTGCGGGCTCGTTCAGCTCCATGATCATGTCTAGGCGCGTCCATTTTCCGGACTGGAAGTAGATTAGACCGCGGCCGAGCGATTTACCGTATTGGTCGTTGCAGAGTACGTTGGCGCTTCTGCATATCGCGGACTTCTGGTTTCCGGGCACATACGCATACACTAGCACAGTTGTTAAAGAATAATGATGAGGGCGTGAGGGCGAATGAATATGAATGATGCTGAAAATCCATGGCGCGGCCATGCAAAACTTGCTATGAAATGCAAAACCAAGGGCCTTACCTTCACCAATACCATTCTGGCGCCACATCATTCGCATGCTCAGACAATTATCCCCATTGGACTGGATGCCCCCTGAACACCCATCGTAAGGCGTGCCTCCATAGACACCTGGTAACTTGCCGCCCAGTACCCAATTGAACCCTACAGGAAACCCAACATCGTAGCTAATCATCATCTTTGAGAACGGAGTCGAATCACCAAAGGGATTTGCATAGAACTGGGCGCCTCCAACAACGGGTCCGTATGCAGGAGCATAAGATCCTTTGGGGTAGTTCAACTTCATGACCAACCCCGAAGTACCATTGTTGCCACTCGTTCCTGTGGGGCCTTGAGCCGTGGCCTGTTCGAAGGGATCGTGGGTAAAAGAGATATCGTCCGCTCCGGTTTGGATTGAATGAAAAATGGTACCCCAGTTTTGGACAAGGTATTTCTCGCCGCTGTTGCTGAGCGTAGTGTTGAAACCGGAGTTAGAGTCAGAATCGTTATGGCTCTCCGCGCTTTGGATAGGGCTATTGGGCATGGGTGCGACCCATTTCTTAAGAAAACCGCCTTGGGCGTAGATCTGGTCGCGGGTCAATATTGCTGTTGCTGCTGTAGCTGTCAGGACTACGGTTGCGAGGTAGTATGCAGTGAATAATGCCATGTGAAGACCTATGTTGGATCTAGTGTGAGACGACGACCTTGAGCTTGAAACCATTGGAGCTTGTGCTGATCCGGACTAGGAAATGGAAATGGCAAATGTGGAATATTGAGGGATACAGTTAAGAGGCTGGAGGATGAGGAAGAAGAAAGTGAGAACTTGAACTGGCCTTTTTTTTCTTTTCTTTTTTTTCTTTCATAGTAGAAACCAGAAAGCCGGTCCCTGTGGAACGGTTCGGGGACTTTGCTAGTCAAACGACAGGCATGGATGTATAGACCACCGATCGTAGTTTATACAAGGAGACATAGGAAATGAGGTCAGTAGTTGGATTGATATAGGAATATGGAGGGAACACGCGAAGGAGACAGAAGGGGAACCAAGGAGGTGCGCACACAGCGCGCGCAGGGAGTGCGCTTGATTTGTGGAGTAAAATGCGTGACTCGTACGCGACAAATATCTGCCAACCATAACAAAACCTTTGCAGGGAGAAACTCGCCTACCACAGGAACCAGCACTCATCTCCGCTCATTCGCTTCACTTCACTTCAATCGCTTCCTGCACGCCATGGACGACGACACGGAGATGACAGAACCAGGGCCAGGGCCAGGGCTGGGTCAGGGATCTGAGGCGGAAGAAATGACCCCTCTCCTGCCCTTCTTCTTAAGAGGCACTACCGCCGGACCAGACGACTATCCGCTTTTTGGCTCATGGGAAACGCCATCAACTTCCTCTCTTGCCCAAGAGCAGATCCAGGGGGAATTAGCTACGAACCTCTTGTTCGCCTCACCTGCGAGACGCTCGATATCAGACCGTCTCTCCTCCGGCTCAAGAATGGATGGGGCACAGGACACGCTCAACGTGGAAAAGAGTCGTATCTTGGAGCAGCTCCGGCATATGACGACGGAGGTAGACCAGCTGGAAAACCGATTGCAGGCGGTAAAGCGAAGGCGTGCCCGAATTGCCGCGTCGGCGATACAAAAGCAACAGGAGCTCCAGGATACTGAAGCGCAGGAGATGAGGTATGTCTGTTGAAGGTGATATCAGTTGTTCTGCTTATCTCTGTTTCACATGCATCGTAATTGGACCTAATACCTTTTCGATCTCAATCATGCAGGCAGGTGCTTGGGAGTGTGAATCGTCTCAACTTATCGGACAGTTTAAGAAAGCCAGGAGCCGACGTAGGCCAGACCGATAAACGGGCAGTTAGGACGCCTCTATCGACGCTTTCGACCGAAGCTATCACTAACATCAATGTCGACATGGTAATGAATAGGATATGACCAGGATTCCTGCGTGTTTTCGCCTAAGTACCGCTCGCAAAATCTAACCGTTCTGGATTCTTGCCATATAGATTCGGAGACTACAAAGCTTTACCAATATTGTATTCACATCGATTGAAAACCATACTCTGTCGATATCGGAGGATGGAATGAAAACTCGACGATACCGTATGGAGGGCGTGTGCTTCCAGCTGGAGTTCAATGTCGAATTCACAGTAAACGAGCCAAGTCTGGTTCTCAAGGATACACGCATTGACATACCTCGCAACGTGCAAACGGAACTCGGGAGGTTCACTTCGAGGTTCGTACCAGGTCTATTGTTCGAATCATTGTTACGAATCCGATGTGGGATAGCCGCTAACGCTTGTTGCGACTATTTTTCTATATTAGAGCGCAGAATGAATCGTTGTTGATGCCATTCTTTCAGACGTTCTCACAGTACGCACAGATGGACTATGATCGGCAATCGGCGATGAATAGCCTGGCGAAGCGGTTCCCGCGACTTGTCAAATCAAACCAATCAATCAGCAGGATGGCCAAGAAAAAGCAATCGACCTTGAGTGCCATGGATATTTCATCATTTATGTCCCCAGCAGGTCCTGGAGTGCAGTCAATGACATTCTCTGGTGCAAGGTACTACACTGATCCGAGGCATTATGTTTTGAATGTTTCATGCGCTTCAGCCAGTTCATTGTGCTTTTTTTGTTGGGTTCCTCACTCCAGAAAATCAAGTCCAGAGCTGGTATTCCATTGGGCAATTGACGTGACAGACCAAGGCAAACTTGTACCCTATGTGCGATTGTTACCTCGGATGCCAAAGAAATGTGAGTGTGAACTATATTCTGCAGCAATTGCATGTCAGTTGAAGTCATGCGAATGAATCCATGTACTTATAATGACACCATATGCGTCTCTCTTTTGTCACCAATTGAATTGATGATTCTGCAGGGCGACAAGCGGATGATAAGGCTACAGTGGATGCGATCCCAGCGCAATTCGTTCGACTCCTGCAGATCAAAGGAATAGAAGGGGCTGTTGCCATTCTGCTTAAATGCGTGTTTGGGCGGAAGGCAACTGAGTCCGAGTCCGACGAGGCCGAGAGCGTTGGCGGGCGCAGCTCATGATGCCTCCCTCGTGTCACCAACAAAGAGACCAGTGACTTTTGAGGTGACTACTTTCGCTTTCCCTTTCTCAGTCGTTTGGACGTGGTCGTGGTCCTGCTCATGGCAACTCCCGACCCCATTCACACTGCTAACCTTTTTTCGTCCTTTTGCCCTCACCCTTCCCAGCTCGCCCCGACTATCTCTTCTTAATTGGCTTATCTTGACTGATTGTCCCCTCCTGTGTCTCTTTACCACACTTTCGTCTCTTTTGTCATTCCACTCTCATTCCACACCAGCAACTGCAACCACACCTACAACGGCAACTCTTGGCTTAACTTACTCCTCTTTTTCACTCACAAAGCAGCTTTCCATCAAAAAACGCCTTCTTGATCATCCCACCCTCTTGTATTTTTATCACCCACCGCTGCTGCTCCAACAAACTCATTTCTTTTATCACCCGACCCCTCTTGTAAAATAAAGCAGAGCTCCTTTCCCTTCACCCCTTACCTCGTTAACGCCATGAAGTGGGACCACGACTCCGATTCTGAAGATATTGTGATGGCCGATGAATCTATTGAGGAGCTGACGACGGTCCCGGCGACCTTGAAACAGCACTCAGTGGCCCTTTGCGAGTCGGCGACATCTTACGAAGCCGAAACGGTGGACAGCTCTTGTTCAAGCAGCGTGAAGGTCTCACATACGGCAGTCGAGACGGATATTCCGCTAGAGAATACCCCACCTTCCTCAAGATCGTCGTCGATTTCATCTATCGACGAGCCCCTTACGCCGACATCCGAATTTGGGAGCGGAGCGAGCAAGACCGGCGATGCCCAAGCCCCTAAGTCATCTTTGCACGACAAGGAGAGCGGCTACCCGTACAGTCGTTCTGCCCCATGGTCGTACTCGTCGTCCTATTCGGCGTCCAATTTATCCATGTCGAGCCTCATCCAATCGAAAGAGTCCGTGTACGCTGCGGTGCCTGTTTCGTCCGAGCTGTACATCATTCCCAAGTCGAGCAGTGGATTCTATTGGAATGGAGACCTTTTTCTGAAGCCGCATCAGCGTCGTAGCCTGGGCGTTGACCATATGTTCAACAGCGTGGCGCCGCAACATTATGGCTTCCATGACAACAGCAACAGCATTGGCAGTGGCAGTCATGTTAATGGACAGCAGCAGAACCATCACCCCCACAGTCAAGACACGGCTGTTATCGTTCACGACATCTTGCTGACCGATGTGGAGACCGCAAGAATCCTGCCGTCGTGGCCTTAAATCGAGAGAAATATCCTTTCTGTCATCCGTCCTGCATTTGCCGCTTTCCTGGAGTGCGTTTTGGCGCTCCTTCGCTATACACTGTAAATATCTCTCTTACTTGCTGCCATAAACAAACAGTCAACTCTTTCAGGGCCGAGTGCGCCTATGTCGGCTCGACCGCGGCAGCTCTAACCCCGATTGCAGAACTCACATAATAAAAGCGAGCAAAAAAAAAAAAAAAAAAAAAAATCCCCACCAGGAAAAATGCGACATTTGCAGTGCTGTAGTCTTTGTTTCAAATGCCACTGTACTTTCTCCTTTTGCCTCCCCTCCATGTACTCTTATCTACTTGATGTAACCGGTTCAATTGACAGTGTTCACACGCCAACAAATTGCGCACGCGACAAATGAAATATTTGCTCCACAGTCACGAACGCGTTTGTGGTGTTTATATTTTGATTGAAGGCGCGTCTTAGGTCGCTGCCATCACTTTGCATGTTCGCCTGTCCATAACCCACCAGGACACTTTCAGCTATGGAGGACTATTACGACATCGACTCTATTTTATCGGAGGATCAGGTACTAATCTGAACTCGAAGGAAAAGCGCCAAGAAATAGGAACAAACGATTTCGGCTAAAGCATAACTGGTTGCCCATCACACTTTTAATTCGTGTCTGCTGCATCCTCTAGAACATCAAGTGCGTCTTTCAGAAAAATATACCAGGATTATCATGGCTAGAAGGAGGACACGATGATACGGTTAGTGGACCCTAATGGAAGCAGGGACTTTTTCCTGAATCGAATCGTCTATTCTTTTGTTTCGGTGTCACTAATAAAAGGCTGCCATTTTTGTTATTGGCTTCCGAACAGCTCAAAGCAGGATCGAGAGTCGATATCCCGTTCTGGCTGGCAAGAGAGATCGTGGACCAGTACGTCTTATTCCAATACACTTGCGTACTTTTCAACCCAAGGATGTTCCCAGACATGCTAACGAATTCTCTACCTGTTCCCATTCTTTTCTTTTTTGTTTGTTTGTTTGTTTGTTTGTTTGTTTGTTTTGACTGTGTTAGCCCTGAAGGCACGGTTCCGATGGACATTGAGACACCCGAGTTCTTTGGACCAAAAGTCAGGAATGGACTTCGGGCGGAGGCAACTGTTGTGGATCTTCCGAAATTATGCCCCAGCTTCTTCCGTTTCGGAACGCACTTTCTGCAGCTGTAGGTGTACATTCGAGCATTGAACTTGGAGCAATTGGACAGGACAGGGAGACAATCTGTATTCTATCGGAATTATAATCAAATCGCTAACATTTTCGTCTTCTCCTTCTTTTTCTTCTTCTACATAGGATTGATGACCCTGCACTGGCGAAAGTCTTGGAAGATGTACTGTTGATTATGAACACAATCCCCCCTCCCCCCCCCCCCCTTCCCAAGCAAAGCCATGAACAAAAGGTTGCCTCCGGATGCTGATAACACCGTACCCCTTTCTGTATTTTCATTATTCTCACAGGCATTTAAGGCGAGACTCCAGATGACAATGGATCACACTCAGTCAGGAGGAAACAGTAGCAAGTCGGCAGACTATTTGGATCGCTTGGATGATACCGAGCGCGAATGTAACGATCGATTTTATTTTATTTATTTTTACGGCCTTGTGCCATTGGTAGGAAGTGAGAGTTTCTGCGGGAAACTAACAGCGCAGTCCCCTCCTTCTCTTTTTTTCCTAAAAAATACTCGTAGTATACAAAGCAGGACTGGAGAGTTGCGCATCGGTTCATCACTGGAATCAACAATCGTTTGGAAGGATACGATCTGCAAGCGAGGTGCTTCTGAAAAGGAAGCTGGGCGCATAGGAAGAAGGGCGACAGCAGCCAATCATCATGGATTCTTTACAGACGAACGCTCAGTAATCCTATCTCATCTCTGGCTGGACCCAACGGCATGAGCGCGCTACATTTTTTTTTGTACAATAGACCATATGAAAATAACATCAAAAATAACGTCATATTTTGGACAGTTCTGGCGCTTTGGCATCCGCTTTAGATGTTCAGGGCCGATCAATAATCCATAAAATGGCCTGAAAAAGGTAAGTTTAGACGATCCGGGGCCATTTGGGGGGCCCCGGGTCGATTGCGACTTTGATTGAATATATCTCTTTTTTTTATCTATATAGGGATACGTGTCGAAAAATTGGACAAGTAGGTGTCCAATAGGAAGGACTGCCTAATGGGGTTGTAGCTCAGTTGGTAGAGCGCACGCTTCGCATGCGTGAGGCCTGGAGTTCGACTCTCCACTGCTCCATTTTTGTCTTTTGAATTCTTCATTCTTACTTCTTTTTGTCGTTCAAATTAGGGTAGATTATTCCTTCAAATTATTTATTCGCCGACCCCTACCTACCATATGTAGATGTGTAATTATTCGTCGACCCCTCTGCTATTTGCCGACCCTTACTTCCTTGGCTGCATACAAAAGTTATATGTCGCCCGATCGACTCGTCATACCCCTTCTTGTTTATTGTCGCCCCATCAACTAGCCATATGGATCCCTATCTATTCATTGCAGCAAGGGGGGTGCGACCGAGTGCGGCTAAGCTACCCATGGCCAGATTTTATGGCGAAATCACGGGTAAAGCCAAACACTTAGCGAGCCAGTCCTTAGATGACCCGGGGATGTGCATGGCGGCGCTGAAGATGTTGAACAAGGCCATTAATGAAAAAATGGGTCTATTTGCCATTGAAGACCCAATGATCGCAATTACAAAGGGAAGAACCAAGGGAAAACGACTCAAGAGCAGCATGGAGCAGCCCAGTAAACGTAAAAAGCCGAGGACGACCTCGACATATTAAAAACTTTAATAAGATCAAAAACCTCGCGCGCGCAAGATCCTAGCTCTAGTTGATATATAGGAGATCAATATGGAGTCAATGTAATGGGGTGAATCTCATTGTTCATTTGTAAGATAAAAAAAAAGCCATTTTAAATGGCACCGGGTGACAAATAGGCAAGGAGCAATATAACAAGTTAATGAGGTAGCAAGCAGCCGGGGATCCATATATCTAGTTGATGGGGCGACAATAGACAAGAAGGGGTATGACGAGTCGATCGGGCGACATATAACTTTTGTATGCAGCCAAGGAAGTAAGGGTCGGCAAATAGCAGAGGGGTCGACGAATAATCACACATCTACATATGGTAGGTAGGGGTCGGCAAATAAGCATTTTCGACCGGTCGGCGAATAATAATTTGTTTGTCGTTTGAGTGTTGACCGTTGAGTCCATGGCAGTCTTGGACAGGGGAAGTACCCCTTCTCAAGTTTGTCTCGAAGAGACAAACCATCGACAGCAGCGTTCTAGGAACCGAGTCGGTACTTGTAATAAATCAAGGTCTACACTTAATATCTGTGACAATTAGACGAGACAAGAGAGGGATCTTTAATAAGGCTGTCTGGTTCCCTTTATATAGGTATATAGGTCACCAGGTGGTCTCTTCTATCTAGAGTGATCCTATGAAAGTGTCTGTCCGATATGGCACACCAATGCGAGTATAGACACTTCAAAGCAGCTCAGTCTTTCTTCATATTAACAGGCAGTTGGGGAGTTTCAGGGCTTCGGAAATATGCCGGAGCTGCCGCCTTGACATGCTCACTGGCCTCATCAAAGGCATCGATCATAGCTTGAGGCAACGGTCCCTTCTCGAGGTCTGTTAGGTTCTCCTCAAAATGCTTGATGTTCGAGACTCCAAGGATGATGGCGTCCTTAGCAGTGAGGCCAGCGTGGTGCCTGATCCAGCGCAAGGACGCCTCCAGGAGGGTGAGGTCGTTGGCCTTGGCGGCCTTCTCCAAGGCCTTGACTCCTTCAAAGTGGAGCTTGTTCCAGTAGTATTCGCGGAAGCTACGTATCACATCCAGATGAAGTAGAGTGTTAATAATACGACCGGGCAAAAATATGAACAAAGGGGAGGTGAATTCTGCTAGACATTTTAGCTTTTCTTTTTTTTCCCCATAGTTTGAGAGTCCACTTACACACTTCCGAATCCTGTGTTTGGGTCGAAACGGCTGCCCTCTGCAATCTCATCTTCCTGGAACTTGTACTTGCCCGATAAGAGACCACTGCTGATGACATTAAAGGCGTAGAAGGCGATGTTGTAGTGTCGCAGGCAAGGCAGCAGCTCGGGAACAACGGAGCGATTGATGGCATTATACTATTTAAGACCAAGGCAAACAGAGGTTGGCAAACAGAGGTTAGCAAACTAGAGTGATTGACTCGAGCTAACAGCGTTCATCATGTTGATACCGTATACACTTACGTTGCCCTGGTAGACCGAAGGAAGCACGTAACCATTCTGCTTACAGTGCTCGTAAATCGTAGCCACATGCCACGATGAATAGTTGGACAATCCAAGCTAGAATGAGTCGTTAACAACAATAGAATCCATGTTAGCATGTACCCTTCTGTTTGTTACTGTTTACCAAGGCAGCTGGCGTCAAGGATTAATTCTTACTCTCTCAAAGAGGCCCTCGCGGTAGAGTTCATCGACAGCTTTGAGTGTGACTTCAAAGGGTGTGTCGTAATCAGGTGCATGGAGATAGAAGATATCGACCTTGGTGGCATTCAAAGCTTCCAGAGACTGGCGGAAAATCTTGGGCAGTTGGATGGCATCGTGTGCTCCTGGATACCCAGGGAAGACTTTGGTGGCAATCTTGAAATGGGCCGTTGGCAGCTGGCTCAGGACCTGTGAGCAAATGTGGATAGGACAGTAGGGAGGATGAGGTAAGTGGATCTTGTTTTTGTGGCGCGTTGACGCGTTGACGCGTCGGTCCTGCACACATACCACCGTGATAATAACAGCGTCATCATCCTCCATTTTCACTTCGTGGGTTTTTTACCTTCTCAGTGTCGCCTTGGCCATAGACCCTTGCTGTATCGATCTCGATGTGACCATAGGCGTGGAGCATCTCCAGAAACTCTCCGACCTTTTTCTTTCCACGGACACGGATCACAGTACTTTCGGTCGGTGTCTCCTCCAGTCCGAAAGTCATAGTCCTGTGGATGCATGTGGTTTTGCACAATTAAGAGTATCAGCAAACGGTACAAGTATTTACGTATGGTCATGAATCCTGCGTCGCATTATAACATGAAGGACGTACCCAAGGACGATGCGAGGGAGGTTACTGTTACTCTTGTTTGCCGACATGATGCTATTTCTTTGGAGCTGTCTGAATAGAGTAGGTCGGAAAGTGTGTGGATGAAGATGAGGATGTAGGGGACAACGCGAGGATATTTATATTCAGGATCAAGGTCGTCAAGCACGTAAGTATACCGATCACGTTAAAGCGTCCTACGTCTTGTGCGCATATACACACGTATACGATACTGCGCCTCTGTCTGCGCAGTTGAACTGGATATAAAACAGCAAACTTGCAACTTATAATGCAGCATGGTAGGTGAAAACCTCGGTTTTGCTTTAATATTTCATAGGGCTCATTACACTAGATACCGGCCATGAACTTATACGTATCTCTATTTTGCATATGCAACTCTTACTGCGCAGCCAGTCCTGGCGTATACGGGTGCATTACGCCCGAAGAACGATCGACGCGTCTGAGGGATCCATATCCGCAGGATAGGGTCTACGCTATTTACTATCACGATAACTTAGCGATTAGGGATCAATTGCCCTTTTGGTTTGCAATTATGGGATGTGCAAGTAAGGAGCAGTGCAGTTATGGAATAGTCAGTCAGTTTTGCACTTATAGAGTTTACTGGTCAATAAAAAACAAAGACGGGACCAAATGGTTCCTGATCTGTTTCTTCCAATACTTCTGCACAACACTCCCCTGTACGACTCCCTAAGTCGCTCCATGCGCCAATTGTCCCATTACACTGTACCCCAAATTGGCATATTATGAGGTCCCTCGACCAGGTAACGGCCACGGTCTTATAGCGAACGAGCGCGGAGGACAAAGAACAGCACCCCTCGGTGTCGTCGTCTAGGCACAGGAGCCAAGACAGAGTCCCTTTGACCTTGCTGATCCCTAACCCGAATCTGTCGTCGCCTTTCCCATTCTCGTAAATAGCATTTGTTATCATTCTTTTCCTTCTGCTAAGGACCAAGTGTTCCTCCGAGATCCCGTCTCCAAAGGATGTCATTGTAAGTGTTCTCGGCGTCTGGAGTCTTTATTTGTTTCTACTGTATTCCTACAACTTATCTCTAGGTCTTTTGCTTCCCAATTTACTCCTGTAGTCCTCTGTTATACGGATTGTGGTCCTCGACCCGAGACCCCCTTCCCTCGTCGTCGCTCATTTATTCGCGACATATATTTACAGTAAGAGAATTATTATTTAGAGACTTCGTTGACCAGTAGAGACCTTTATTGAGCAACGTATTTACAGCTAGTATTTTTACCTGATATAGAGCCACAACACCACACCAGCTCAACTGACCGATGTCGGCGAAACTCCTTCTATCCGTCGTTCAATTGACGACGACCTGGTCGACATATTCAACATGATGACAGCGAAGAAAATTTCGCTACGCCGGCTCTTAACGGATGCCTTCAATTCGGATAACGAGCTCATCCGACGGCCTGTTGGACAGTTGTACGTCAATAAGGGTCCTGCTGACATCGTCAAGATCTGGACCTCGAGATTCAGATCCAAGGGAAAGCACTGCGAATACGACGACTTCACTCTATCTGCCACGGATATTGTCATTGACAGTGCAACAAATGGGCTCAAGGAACTCACCAGGATCAAGGATTTGCAACTCCCAGCCAACAATATTTCTCCCGCGACAGTCCAGAAATTTTTGTTGCGTCTGATTGAGAATCTTGGACTGCTTGGCGCGTGTCAATCCTACATGCAGTCAAGACGCATCAACAATTGTTATCGCCATTGGCAGTATGTTGATGAATCTCAGCCCCCAGAAGTCAAACTACCGACAAATGATGATGGGGCTTTATTTACACACCTTGGGGTGTCCGAAGCGCGTGATAAATGTGATCGCCGCGAGTGGTCTATCAGTGGCGCACATGACGGTCTGTTCGGCCCTCAGATCGTTAACGATGCGTGCTCTCAAGGAAGTCTGCTCCGGAATTTTGAAAACCCATGGTACCTGGTGTATGACAACATCAACATTGCGAATCGAAAATATGATCAACGAAATTATAATTTGGACGCCTTCGACAGTGGAACAACTGCAATTATCGTGCTCGGCGAGGATATCGGCTTGGATCGAGATACAACTACCCTGCCTACCATTGCAGACTTTCTCCCCAGTGAAAAGAGCCAGGCGCACTTCAGGTGAGATACTGGGGACAGAAACACGACTGAGAGAGTATTGCGAACTAGCTTCTTTTTTTTTTTTTTTTTTTTTTTTTTTTTTTTGAGTAATACTAATTCTAGCGATTGTTTATAACATAGAGCCGTCTCTCGATTCCATCTGTTCGATGCACTTCAGCGACATTTCATTACCTACCGACGTTACTCGACCCAAGTTCATCCGATAGAGCTCCCCGAAGTCAAGGAAACAAGAACATTCCCATTACCTACGATGAAAATCAACCAGTCAACCGCAGCAGGCAATATTGGGATCCTTGAGACAGTCATGAGGGACACGCTCAGATCGCCTGGAGAGCGGTTCAACGACCATACGAGAATCATTGTTGCAGGGGATCAGCTTACGGTATTCAGGATAGTGTCTTTGCAGGAACTGCGTGCAGCCGATACAACAAATCTCAACCAGATGCAATGGGCGGTTCCTGTAATGCAACTCTTCCACCTCCAAATGGTTCTCTGTAGTACGATCCTTCGCACTCATTATGGATTCGTTTCGACACCAGGGCCATTGGCTTATATTATATCCATGTTGGGGCGCAAGCGCCTACGCCAAGATACGTCGAACTTTCACGCCGCAGATGAGCTAATAAGGCATACTTTCGACGCAATGGCCAGACGACTGTGGGAGGTCGAGTTCCAGCTAGACGTCGACAACGTGGACATGTATAAGTGTGGACTGGAATCTTATTGTGAATTGCTGAAGAGCAAATCCGACATACAGGACAATGTTTTCAAGGGAGTGCAACAGGTACAACTGTTTATTCGAGAATGATGTCATGGTCATAACCATGCTGCGCCTAGTTTCAAGAGCATTCCAACACAACTGTGTCTAGTATATAAGAGCCCTTCAAACGTAGGATTAGACAGCAATCAATCATCGAATAAACCTCTGATTCCACCCTAGAACCCCTCCGACTCCTGACTATTTGCAGGGAGCCACAGTAATTGCTCAAAAATGTCATGCCGTCGCGGAGGAGTTCGCCAAGAAACACGGCAATGCAAATGCGAACGCGCTTTTGTTCCTCAGGGATGCGATTGTCTATATTGAACTGGATGCAGCCATCAGGATGGGGGACATCGGGCGTATCAAGGAGGCGCTGGAAATAATAACCGTCATATTGCGAAAAACTATGCGAACGAACTCTTACGTCTGACATATGAATTTCGCCACGCATGGTCTGCACAACGGAGGGCGGCTATTTATCATTATGGCTGATAAATACCAAAGGCAAGAAGAATGCA
Organism: Gamsiella multidivaricata; assembly: GCF_025024155.1. Classification (NCBI taxonomy): domain Eukaryota; kingdom Fungi; phylum Mortierellomycota; class Mortierellomycetes; order Mortierellales; family Mortierellaceae; genus Gamsiella; species Gamsiella multidivaricata. The sequence continues at coordinate 164,697 of NW_026251757.1, forward strand.
AGGATGCGGACTTGTATCAGGAACATAGCAATCTGCTGACAAAAGCTATTCAAGCGGCGAAGGGAAGCGATATGTCATGAGAGGTATTAGCCAGTTCGATATCAACAAACGTCAATAAAAGAATAAACGGTCTGGTTCCTGAACCAGAGCCTCCTTTTCACCTAAATCACTTGTATCACATTGGCATACAACGCCTCCAAAGGGATTGACTTCATTGTCACGACTCCTCGCCTCATCGGACATCATACATGCGAACTCCTTGCAACTACCCCCATCATTCCAAAAGGAATATAATCCTAACTCGATCCATTTAGCTAAATAAACCCCACATTTTTTTTCCCGTCTAATCTATTTCATCTTTGTGCTATTACATCTAAAGGGAGATCCTGCACCACGAATCAGTAAGTGATCGAGGTATTCCCATGCAGAAGTCCTAATCGCGTGGCATCTCCTACTGTAAGTAGAACTAATAGAAGTGGTATATAATTTGTTGTTAGATTTCTTATATGGTAGTATGTTTTAGTTTATAATAGTAGTTGACATTCGCCAGTGCCTGCGGATATCGACATCAGAAGAATAACAAGCTCATCCTAGGGCCTACATTATCTTCAGCCAAGGTCCTTGTCTGGCCAACACCGGTGTTCCGTTTGCTAAAGATTTGTTCAGCGAGGGCTTCGGAAAGCTGACAGCAGGATGCTTCCAGGCCTTTGTCGAAAACAATATAGCATACGAGGGTGATGAAGACATGGCAGGCGTTCTCGCAAACCTTGCGAAGGAGTATACTACCTTCTATTTCCCTGAAAACTTAGAGACGGATGAATATAATAGCTCGGATTCAGATGTAGATGAAGTGTTTGCGCAACGGTGGAAAGACCTCAAAGGTAACTGATTTATTATTTTTGCGGTCAACAATTTACATTCAGTACGCTAAACACTTAATCGCGGTGGGGATAACACTATATATCTCAACTGTCGTTGTGCTTTCTACGTTTTCTTTTTGTTCCTGTAGTAAAGTCTATGGAAGTCGAATTTATGAACGTGACCTTTGAACTTGCTGTGGATTTTGGACTTTGAATAGCCTGGACGCGACCAAGATTATCTGTTCCATTCCCATCGATATTGAACTGCTGTCGTTGGTGCTACGGTAGTATACTTGTCGGACGTTTAGCGTTGATATTCTCGTTCAGTCCGATAATAGTGGCGGCGAGCTCTTTTAAAAGACCATCGCTCATAGGTGTCCAATTGATAAGCGACCGTATCGAATCGGGTGCCGTGACTTTTGCACATCTCTCACTCAACCTCTCGATTAAATCGTCCTCCGATTCTAAGAAACAACCAAACTGGCTTGTAGTCCCTTTTATGCACCATCAATCTCCAATTCCTTATGGGCTCCTTGGCAAGTTCCTCCTGCTCTGACGCTCGCGTTGGTGCCCGAACCTGTGATATGACATCGATATGGATATCCTTGTAGGAAACCTGCGACTGCAGATGAACCGGGTGGCAAAAATCGCAATAGCTTCCATTAGGTTGATTCTTGTTACCAAATACCTCATTAAAGACTTTCCGGCGACATCCGTCGGTCATGATATACTGCGTGAGGTTTGGGTCGGCAAACTTGGTGTCATTGGACGACGGTAGTATTAATAAAATACCGTGATCCTTGAGTTGCGGGTTGTGAGCTGCACGGCCAAGACGCTGCACAATAGACGAGATACTGGAGTCCTTGCATGGCTTGTCGCTTGCAACTTTCGGACGCGTCGGCGATCTTATTCCTGTCGGCAGGTGGCGCCAATTTATTCAAGTAGTTGGACTATTTCACGGTCTCCACCCGACTCTCGGAGTAGGCGATGGTTTTCTTGAAACCGAATAGAAAATCAAGCATTTTGAATTCCTCTTTATGCCGAAAGTACTGGACTTCCAATCTGATATTGGCGCGATCGTTACCGACGTTGATGACCTTGACTCTCGACCTGAAATGAGTCAGCTTCTTGAGATCCACTAGAATCTACGGTGGAAGAGTAGCCGATACAGCAATGAGCGCTACCCCACGGGGTATCCTCGAGTGCAGCTCTGCGATACGACCATATGACTTTCTGAAATCAGTGCCCCAAGCACTAACACAGTGAGCCTCGTCCAAGACAATCACTTGCAGTCGCTTTTGCCATTTAGGATTAAGCCAGACTCTTTCAGGCAAAGGCTTTCAAAGATGATCCCCGGCGTCACGAAAACTGCCCTAGACTTTTCATTGGCCAAGTCGGCAATCATGTCCTGTTTGAAGCCTTCTACGTTGAGAAATGATATGCTGCTGATGACCAGTTATTGGAGCTTCTGTTGCTGTTCTGGAGATCACAACAATGATGCGGTTGCTCCAGATCACGAAGGGGAGAAAGTAAAGAAGGGTCTTACCCAACCGCATCCAGTAATAAGGATGCAGTCTTGGCAAAGGCTTGAGGGAGACGTTGAATGTACCCTGGCATTGTTTGATGGCCGCTTGAAGGAAACGGTTTTTCGATGGCTATTTGGCGCTTGCCCCCGAAGAAATCATCCCCCTAACCTCTCTTATGTCCCTCAATGCAGCCTTCGGTACGTCTGGAGGGATCTGGTGTCAATAAAAAAAAAGATCCTGTCTCTTATGTCCCAATTTCAACATTTTGGGAGCGCGTCACGGCCACTCCGCTTGTACTTTTTTTTTTTTTTTTTTTTTTTTTTTTTTTTTTTTTTGGCCCGCACAGAACCTGAACCTGAATGTCCTTAGATTATTCGCAGTTCTCGCTCCATTGCCTTTCCGCAGACGCGTCGATCGTTCTTCGGGCGTAATGCACCCGTATACGCCAGGACTGGCTGCGCAGTAAGAGTTGCATATGCAAAATAGAGATACGTATAAGTTCATGGCCGGTATCTAGTGTAATGAGCCCTATGAAATATTAAAGCAAAACCGAGGTTTTCACCTACCATGCTGCATTATAAGTTGCAAGTTTGCTGTTTTATATCCAGTTCAACTGCGCAGACAGAGGCGCAGTATCGTATACGTGTGTATATGCGCACAAGACGTAGGACGCTTTAACGTGATCGGTATACTTACGTGCTTGACGACCTTGATCCTGAATATAAATATCCTCGCGTTGTCCCCTACATCCTCATCTTCATCCACACACTTTCCGACCTACTCTATTCAGACAGCTCCAAAGAAATAGCATCATGTCGGCAAACAAGAGTAACAGTAACCTCCCTCGCATCGTCCTTGGGTACGTCCTTCATGTTATAATGCGACGCAGGATTCATGACCATACGTAAATACTTGTACCGTTTGCTGATACTCTTAATTGTGCAAAACCACATGCATCCACAGGACTATGACTTTCGGACTGGAGGAGACACCGACCGAAAGTACTGTGATCCGTGTCCGTGGAAAGAAAAAGGTCGGAGAGTTTCTGGAGATGCTCCACGCCTATGGTCACATCGAGATCGATACAGCAAGGGTCTATGGCCAAGGCGACACTGAGAAGGTAAAAAACCCACGAAGTGAAAATGGAGGATGATGACGCTGTTATTATCACGGTGGTATGTGTGCAGGACCGACGCGTCAACGCGTCAACGCGCCACAAAAACAAGATCCACTTACCTCATCCTCCCTACTGTCCTATCCACATTTGCTCACAGGTCCTGAGCCAGCTGCCAACGGCCCATTTCAAGATTGCCACCAAAGTCTTCCCTGGGTATCCAGGAGCACACGATGCCATCCAACTGCCCAAGATTTTCCGCCAGTCTCTGGAAGCTTTGAATGCCACCAAGGTCGATATCTTCTATCTCCATGCACCTGATTACGACACACCCTTTGAAGTCACACTCAAAGCTGTCGATGAACTCTACCGCGAGGGCCTCTTTGAGAGAGTAAGAATTAATCCTTGACGCCAGCTGCCTTGGTAAACAGTAACAAACAGAAGGGTACATGCTAACATGGATTCTATTGTTGTTAACGACTCATTCTAGCTTGGATTGTCCAACTATTCATCGTGGCATGTGGCTACGATTTACGAGCACTGTAAGCAGAATGGTTACGTGCTTCCTTCGGTCTACCAGGGCAACGTAAGTGTATACGGTATCAACATGATGAACGCTGTTAGCTCGAGTCAATCACTCTAGTTTGCTAACCTCTGTTTGCCAACCTCTGTTTGCCTTGGTCTTAAATAGTATAATGCCATCAATCGCTCCGTTGTTCCCGAGCTGCTGCCTTGCCTGCGACACTACAACATCGCCTTCTACGCCTTTAATGTCATCAGCAGTGGTCTCTTATCGGGCAAGTACAAGTTCCAGGAAGATGAGATTGCAGAGGGCAGCCGTTTCGACCCAAACACAGGATTCGGAAGTGTGTAAGTGGACTCTCAAACTATGGGGAAAAAAAAGAAAAGCTAAAATGTCTAGCAGAATTCACCTCCCCTTTGTTCATATTTTTGCCCGGTCGTATTATTAACACTCTACTTCATCTGGATGTGATACGTAGCTTCCGCGAATACTACTGGAACAAGCTCCACTTTGAAGGAGTCAAGGCCTTGGAGAAGGCCGCCAAGGCCAACGACCTCACCCTCCTGGAGGCGTCCTTGCGCTGGATCAGGCACCACGCTGGCCTCACTGCTAAGGACGCCATCATCCTTGGAGTCTCGAACATCAAGCATTTTGAGGAGAACCTAACAGACCTCGAGAAGGGACCGTTGCCTCAAGCTATGATCGATGCCTTTGATGAGGCCAGTGAGCATGTCAAGGCGGCAGCTCCGGCATATTTCCGAAGCCCTGAAACTCCCCAACTGCCTGTTAATATGAAGAAAGACTGAGCTGCTTTGAAGTGTCTATACTCGCATTGGTGTGCCATATCGGACAGACACTTTCATAGGATCACTCTAGATAGAAGAGACCACCTGGTGACCTATATACCTATATAAAGGGAACCAGACAGCCTTATTAAAGATCCCTCTCTTGTCTCGTCTAATTGTCACAGATATTAAGTGTAGACCTTGATTTATTACAAGTACCGACTCGGTTCCTAGAACGCTGCTGTCGATGGTTTGTCTCTTCGAGACAAACTTGAGAAGGGGTACTCCCCCTGTCCAAGACTGCCATGACCTTACTGCCCCCAGTTCAAGTTTTGTATCCCGTGCAGGCTCTACCGCTACTGCCCGAGTCTGCTGCCGTTGTCGACACCGAAGGAGCTCCTTGCAGCGCTCCCCACTTCGGACCAATCTTTACCCAAGCCAACTCCGCTCTTGACCCGGTTCCAGAGTGCTTGATCCAGAATAACCTTCTCCTTCATGAGGGCTCCGTTTGTGTGCCCGATTCGTCCGATCTCAAGAAGTAGATCTTGGAAGTTTGTCTTAACTCACTCGATGTAGGACACATTGGCATTGTAAAGACATTTGATTTGGCTTCTCGAACGTTTTATTGACCCGCCATGCGAAAGTATGTTCAGGACTACGTTAATGGATGCGACACCTGCCAGCGGAGCAAAACTAGCCACCACAAGCCCTACTGTCTTTTGTAGCCCTTGCCCATCCTTGAGCAGCCATGGGCTTCGATTTCTGTCGACCTCATCACGCAGTTACCGGAGTCAAAGGGTGCAATAGCAGCAAAGTCAAGGGTCAAGGGCAATGGTGAACTAAGAACGCGTGGAAATGAATGCTGTTCAATGATCATAAGCGGGGCATATATATGCATGTCTATGGCCTATTGTACAATACCACAACGGTGTTATCATGGTGCCAAGCTCGATCCTGGGTCTCCACGCCGTAACTGTGCAGCTTGGCAACCGAATGACAATCCTGTCGCATTATGCCTCAGCACATTGGAACCCAGTATATGTTCGACCAAGCATTTTTTAATAGCATTGCCTTTGTCATTCCCGCTGAGCCCTATTGTGACCTACCTAGACTATTATCGTATTACTAGCAAATGTACGTGGCGTCCCGTAGTAGCCGTCCGAGCACCCTGACCAAGGATCCTAGAAACACATAAATAGGGCCATAGCATCTATAGCATAGAGCCCCAGTCTGCAATACAATTATCCTTTGCCTTGTCCGTCTGCCTGCTTCCTTCTTTCCGCCATTTCCTCTGAGTCTACTCCTGACAGTTATCTTCAAAAAAACCTCCTTCTACAATGTCTCCATCAACATATATTGCACAGTGTTCAGCCCAGCCTTGATAAATCTATTGCAAGCACCAGCGATAATTATTTTGACAGTTCATTTGGAAGATCTTCTGACAATCATATCATTCTGATAATGCCGTACAAAGGCCATGTATAGGAGATTGACAGCTGTCAAGCAGATCCTGTATATTTAGGACCTGAGGGCGACCATTGGACAGAAATTGCACAACAGAGACAGACAGCTTGCGAAACTCGAACTTCAGGCCGAAATTCAATAAGGTTCGCGATTTTTTTTTTTTTTTTTTGGTGGCAACAAACGACGACCAGCGCAGTATGTCTCTCTGTCAAAAAAAAAAAAAAAAAAAGCACCCGTGAACTGGTATTTGCCTTTCTGCTCTCTTCATCTTTCTATCATCCGCCCGCCTCTCTTGTCCATACTTCACCCAGTCCATTATCTTTGCGTTCTGGTATGACAGCCTGCTCAACCAGGTTGTCTCTTTGATCGCGCTTGAAACGAATCTGTTCCTCGAGCTCCTCCGCTAGGATGTCGGTGTCATGACCCAGCAGGCTGACATCGCTGTCAACGTCGTCGGTGTCGGTGTCGATGTGGCTGCCATTGTAAGTGGCGTAGTTGCCGGAGATATTGCTGTCGCTGTCATTGCCACTGCGGGGTATGCGGAGTGGCATGTTTTTTAAGAGGAAGGAACGGTTGAGTTGGCGACAGTAGTGGCGAGATAGGAAAATGAGATGTCTCTACCATACGGCATGCTTTTTCATCAGGTATACTTCCATGTACGTGCTGAACTTGGGCAACCCTTTCGCAATATAAAGATATCGAAGTTCGAACTTGAAAAACTTTATTTCATTTCGGAAAATGGTTTCGCAAGCTGTCTATTCACTCAATTGTTCTTGATAGAGCATCATTCTTCTCTCAATAAATAATGGATAGTCAAACAGCGCTAGTCTACCTGTCGATCGTAAAAAGATGATTTTACTTTTGCTTAGAGGATGGTTGACGGAATTGTGTTAGAAAAAGGGACAGATTTTTCAAGAATAGATCTTTACAGAGGAGAATGAAAAGAAACTGCAAAACTTTTGATGATACCACACAAGATATCATTCCAGAACGGGAACAAATGTGCCATTGAAAAGATAAATAATGCGCTTGGCACTTGAGTGTTTGGATGCACATGTGCTGCGCTGCGCTACCAGGTGATTTGCCAAGTCCTTAAGATGTTGAAGTACAGATTTGAGGCTATTTTGGCGTCAATAGGTCTATGCGAGGCGTTAATGGTCGGGTCTTTAGCCCGGCGGCTAAAGAAAGGAGAGGGCTGTGGATAAGATAGAAGATGGATGGTGCGGAGTCTACGTCCATTGAGAAAGATGTGTATGAACGCTTTCATAAAAATTCCCTAGGAACGAGTTTATGTTCTAGGTGTTCATATAAAATAATTTAAGGAGGCGAAAATGTGGGTGTTTATCTTTTTAAAGTAGTTTATCAGATCAATATAAGATGAATATGAAGTTGGATTCGTGGATCACGAAAGATTGTTTGGTCTTGGTTCTGATGCAAGAAAACGTTTCTCCTCTCTGTCGCGTTGAAGCTGAAAGGCGAAAACAAAAAAATTCCATCATGTAAGACGCACGTGTAGTCCATGTTAAGGTAGTAATGAACGAATTGTCGGGCCGACAAAAGAGTTCCAGGGCGGTGTCTCGCATCGATGTAGCTGAATTTCAAGGTTATGGAGTTACCATTCCCCCGAGACTTATCAGATCAGATAAAGCGAAGTTACTGCGCAAACTTATCTCTTCTGGATCTCAGAGAGCCGTCGCACTGAATTGTGAATGCAAACACGAAAAAGTCTGCGCCCTCTGTATGCGTGTGTGTGTGTGTGTGTGGGGCCAAAAAAGCCAAAATTGATGGAGAGACTAGTCTATATGTCCTTCCAACTTGCGCATACGCTGTGGAACAAAGAAAATAAGTCGAGCACATGCGCTGATCAATATCCTTGTTTGCGGTTAAATTTACGGAGGAAAAAAATAATTCAACCGAGTATCACAAACAGAACACGCAATGCTACCAGGCAAACAGGCACTCATGATTCTTTTAATGAGTGAAACTGGCGAGGTTGCGATTCCTTTCAATTCATTGTTGGGTCGATGGGAGTGAAGGACTTAGGATGTTGTTTCCACAATCTCCGATCAATCCTCGGGATATTTTTTTTAAAATAAAAAAAGGTCGTGTTCGCGAATGATGCCCTGAGGTGGATCATCCTGCGGACGCAACTACTGTACTCCTGCTCATGAGCGAAGAAAAAAAAACTGCTTGCATGTCGAGTATTAGCTGGGAAGGTAAGTGTGCGTGTGTGTGTGTGTGAACGACAACCTGTGGATCAGACCTTCTTCTCCGCACTCCGCGCGGATTAATCCGCATAGAGTTCATAACAGGCAATTTTTTTTTCTCCCTCTCACTCCGCCCCGGCAGGGAACGGGGACAACGCAACGCAACGCAAAGCAAAGCAAAGCAAAGCAAAGCAAAGCAAACAGAAATGGAAATAAAAAGTGATCGAGAGCGCTTGAGAAATGAGATTAAATATAGGGTTGTTGTTTACGCGGGATAACTATCTCCCGAAAGTAAATATTCTCTATTCTTATGGAGGGGGAGAAACACATCAAAGCGAGAGATAGGATACCCTACTTTCCGTGGATGTGGTCTGTCCCTTAGGACCTCTATTTCCTTAACTGAGGTGATGTTATAGCGCGAAGGACGATCTGGCAAGTTGAAGCAGCTGGAAGGCCAGGAGGAGTATAGGCGACTGGACAAGGGGCTGGCTGATTAGTGGTTGAGTGCAGAGCGTTCTGTAGTCCATTGAAAAGCTTCGGACGAAAATGGGGAGTTGGCAGCGGTGGATAATCTATAATGGTTAAGGAAATGGGTGGACGCGTAGGTGCGTGGAATGGATAGAATGGTAATGCCGGTTAGCGTCGCAAAGAGATTCACCACTTGTGTATGAAGGAGCATGGATTGGTTTCCTAATATGATATCGTCGGAAGGCAATTGTCGCCGTTGTTCCCGTCGCGCAGCCAGGGGAGAGTACAAGCATGTCATTATCATACGTTCGCAAGGGAGCGCTTTGTGTGTTGTTACGAGTGAGTGTTTGCTCTTTATCTTTTTAAAGAGAGTCATTTTAAAAGACAACCTTGTTCGTGTTAGAGTCTGCTGCGCTCCAACTGGACACACAACAAAGTCTTGGCCTTGTTTAATGTTATTGCTTGTTGCTGATTAGGTTGTCGAATGAGTGCATCCCCTCTAACAGAACGGGTCCCTTACGCTCTCGCCCCATCCATCGAATGGATGTGGACAGGGATATAAATACTGGCCAAGTCCCGCCTCCCCCACACCCACCATCTTTTCTCTCTTTCTCAACAACAGCAGCTTCCCCTCTCTATAACCCCACTCGTTGCTTTTTAATAGTCTCTCAAGCGATCGCAGCCATACATCGCCGATTTCATTCGCACCAAACACCAAATCGCCTCCTTCTTGGCACGCATACACGCATCCTAACCACCTAGTCACACAAAAAATATGGCCTCTAAAGCCGATTTCAAACAAGAGATGGACGAGATCCCTGCTGCGACCGCTTCTTCCACATCCATCCCCATCCCAGGCTCAAAGGAGACATTCCCCGTCAAGGATAAAGTCGACCAGCACGGCGAGGATGCTTCTTCCATCACCGCCTCAGAGTCTGCGGCGCCAGCCCCTGCCCAGCTCTACCACAAGCCGCCTCCCAAGCAGTTTGTGCTTATTATGATTGCGTACGTTTTTTCTTCAATTACCCCCTCTTCGGTTGGAAAAAACGTTAAATAAGGTATTCGTAACTAACTGTGCCCGATTTTTTTCTTTTGTGCTCTTGTGCATGTGCATGTTAATACATATTCAAATAGTCTGTCGCTCTGCGTCTTCCTCGCCAGTCTAGACCAAATCATTGTCTCGACCTCGATCCCTGCTATCACCAAGGAATACAACTCTCTCGGCGACATATCGTGGCTCGCAACCGCCTACATGATGACCGCGACCGCGTTCCAGCCACTGTACGGAAAGTTTTCGGATATCTTTGGTCGCAAGGCCACCATGCTCTTTGCCAACGTCGTCTTCTTGATAGGATCTGCCATTGCCGGATGGGCTACCTCGATGACCATGTTGATCATCGGACGCGGTGTTGCGGGTATGGGTGCGGGTGGTCTTATGGCCATGGTGTTCATTATTCTTTCGGATATGCTTGACATGCGCGAGCGTGGCAAGTACCTTGGATTCATCGGAGCCATCTTCTCGTTCTCGTCCGTCGTCGGCCCATTGTTGGGAGGCGCCTTCACCGATCATTTGACCTGGCGCTGGTCTTTCTGGATCAACCTGCCCTTCGGTGCGATCTCGATCCTCTTCATCACCGTCAACCTCAACCTGCCAACACCCGCGGGAAGCCTCAGCGAGAAGCTCAAGCGTATCGATTACCTAGGCTCGCTCTTGTTGATGGCCACTGTCATCCTGATTCTCTTGCCCCTCAGCTGGGGTGGCGACAAGTACGCATGGAACTCTGGCATTGTCATCGGATTGCTCTGCGCTGCGATCGTTGTTGGTACCATTTTCGTTGTGGTCGAGTGGAAGGTTCCAAAGGAACCTATTATCCCTATCCATCTGTTCAGGGTCCGCAACCTCTGGTCCACCTACGGTTCACTCTTCTTCAGCGGAATGTCCTTCTTTGGTATCCTGTTCTACCTCCCCGTGTACTTCCAGGTCATCAAGAAGGAGAGCGCCACCATCGGAGGTCTCGAGACGGTTCCCTTCGTCATCGGTATCGTCATCACTTCCATTTCATCCGGTATCTGGGTCCTCAAGAGGGGAACCTTTGCTTTCTTTCCCGCCCTCGGTAACGCCTTCTTCATCCTCGGTGCGGCTCTCTGCATCCTTTTCCAGAAGGACACTCCCCGCGTCGCTACCATTTTTATCCTCCTCATCTGTGGTCTCGGTATGGGATTCACGATGCAGGCTTCGACCTTGGCCGTCCAAGCTGCGGTCAATCCCAAATACATGGCCACAGTCACGACGTCGGTCCAGTTTGTGCGTAGTTTGGGTCAGGTCTTTGGAGTGGCCATCGTCGGTACGGTCTTCAACAACAAGTTGCACAGCGCACTTATCGAGAATTTCCCTGGCGACCAAAGTATCTTCAAGGTCACTCAGAACTACGACCTCATCCACGATTACGCCCCTGAGCAGGTCCTGACGATCTATGATAGCTATGTGCACGCATTGCACTATGTGTTTTACTGCAGTGTTGCGTTCTGTGGGCTGGCGTTTATTATGAGCTGCTTCATCCAGCACAAGGAGCTCAAGACCAATGCGAACCATGGCAAGCCTGAGATGTCTGTTGAGATGGTCTAAGTAGCTCTTGGACACACCTCTTTCTTCATCCGAGCCTTTTATTATCATTGTCATCTCCATTGTCATCTCCATTGTATATCCATCCATAATCTTTCATTATCTAGTCTAGTTCTCATTTCACCATTTTTCTAGTATATATGCATCAACTAATAATAACGACGCTTCACTCAGAGGCGAAGGATTCAATATGAATAATTCCATGCTATGCATGGTGCTTTTTTTTGTTTTATTATCATTATGATTATTTTGGTGGCAAAATATGAAATGTGACACGAATGTCACACTCCGCAGCTGTGCGGGACTTGCAGAACATGAGGGGGGCTTCCTTACTAACGATGACGGCAACCACATCGCTTCGTCTTTTCCTGCACTCTCAAGCGAAGCCAGAGATTCCTCTAAACTAGAGATTCTCACCGACTGTTTTATTTCTATTCAATAATATAAAACGGTGAGAAACGCTACCCTAAACGCTTAGCTTGGTTTTGGGGGGCGCGGGGAAATTAAGGGAAGTGAAGAGGTCATGGTCACGCTACCTAGGCTCGAATCCAGCCTCCCTTTTTCTAGCTTCCTACCCGTTTGGGGACTACGCACTCACTTTTTTTTTCTATTTCAGGGCGCATTCTCCTCGTCCCCTCTCTTCTCTTCAAACAGCCCTCCCATCTCATCCTTCTCCTTCTCTTCAAGCCCTTATCATACACACTCTTACCTCTATTTGCCGCGCTCATCCCCTCTCAATCGTTCAAGTGACCAAGCAGCAGCGTATTCCGCATCACTTCTATCCTTCTATTTATTACTTTCATTACTATCGACCTTTCGCCAACATGCTGCTGAAGATCTCCACCGTGTCCGCCCTCCTTTTGGCCGCCTCCTCTGCTGTAGCCTTCCCGTCCTTCATCCAGTCCGAGAGATTGGCCCCCGTTATTTCCTCCGTCGAGGCCGAGGTCGTTCCTGACTCGTACTTTGTGGTCTTCAAGGACGGCGTCCGCGCGTACGACCAAGCTGCCTGGGTTAGCGACCTTCACCACCAGGACCTCATGATGAACGGCGCCTGGGACGATGGTTTCGACGAGAGCATGATAAACGGTGTCAACCATTTGTATGACATGGGCTCGTTCCAGGGTCTTGCTGGTCGCTTCCGCCCTGAGGTGTTGGATGAGATTCGTAGGAACCCCGACGTAAGTGCTTTGCCTTGTGGAACTTTATTGGTTCATTTAGTTCGATTTTCTTTGTTGGGTTCCTGAAGGGGTGTGTGTGTGTGTGTGTGTTTTTAGGGTTTGGATGCCCGTATGACCGTATGACCTGGTAGTTCATTTGAACAAATCCCCACTGGGCCATGGTCGTATCTGGGACACTTGCCTTCGTATGTGTCTGCTATGGAGAGACTGAGGAGCTGAGTAGGAGGAGGTGGGGGGGGTTTCTTTCATTGTTTCATTCGTGCGTTGCTTTGTGGGTCTTTGCTGTTCTTTACATGATACATGCATTGCATGCGAGGATGCGTACATCATGTACGTGGGCCCTGTTATTGTGTCACGCAGTGCTCTGCTGGTGTGATAACGATGGAGATGCACACTATTTGCGGCTGGCAGTTACCACCTGTTTGCAGGCAGAATGAAGCTTTGGCTTTACCCCTTTCTTCCCGATGCTCCCCTGCGTAATACGCATCCTCCCGTCCATTCCTTCTTTCCTGTGTGCTCGTGACCCGGACCAACAAACGCGCCAATGGAGGGGCTGCCCTGCAAATTAATTTTGCTAATAAAAATAAAAAAGAAAAAGTGGGGTCCATGAGGTCGACACGCATTTAATCCACGTCCCCCCTCTGTACTTTTAGGTCGACTATGTCGAGCGTGACCAGTTTGTGTACACCTCTGATGTCCAGAAGGACGCCCCCTGGGGTCTGGCCCGTATCTCCCATCGCAAGACCCTGACTCTCAAGACCTACCGCAAGTACATCCACGACCCCGAGGGCGGCAAGGGCGTCACCGTCTTTGTCATCGACACCGGCATCAACGTCAAGCACAAGGAGTTCGAGGGCCGTGCCAGCTGGGGCGCTACCATCCCCATGGGCGATGCCGACATCGACGGCAACGGTCACGGCACCCACTGCGCCGGTACCATCGGCAGTCAAGCCTACGGTGTCGCCAAGAAGGCCAAGGTCGTCGCCGTTAAGGTCCTCAGGTCCAATGGCTCCGGTACCATGTCCGATGTCGTCGCCGGTGTCGACTTTGCTGTCCAGGAGCACCTGAGACTCAAGGTCCAGCAGAAGGGCAAGTACAAGGGCTCGGTCGCCAACATGTCCCTCGGCGGTGGCAAATCCCGCCCACTTGACTCTGCGGTCACGAACGCGGTCAACCAGGGCTTGCACTTTGCAGTTGCTGCCGGAAACGATAACAGGGATGCGTGCAGCTACTCACCTGCGGGTGTCGAAGTTGCGGTCACCGTCGGTGCCTCCACTGTTAAGGACGAGAGGGCATATTTCTCGAACTATGGTTCCTGCGTTGATATCTTTGGACCTGGTTTGAACATCGAGTCAACCTGGATTGGAGGGCCTAATGCCAAGAGGACGATCTCGGGAACCTCGATGGCCTCACCCCACGTTGCTGGATTAATTGCGTATTACCTTTCGTTGGCGCCGGAGAACAGCTCGGCGTTCTCCTCGGGACCGATCTCTCCAAAGGAGATGAAGGCGTTGTTGAAGGAGACTGCGACCAGGGACGTGCTGACAGATGTGGATTCGAGGACGCCTAACCTGTTGATCTACAACGGTGGAAAGAAGGACAACTACTATGCCTGGTAAATGGCTGATGGACCTTGGTCCCCCCTCCCTCCCTCTCCAATCAAGATGAAAAGCGGTGAAAGAGAACATGATTCTTTTTGTACATATATATATTATCCCTATTATCTGTTTATTACTACCAATATATCTACCTATATAAGAGCGTCCCTGCAATGTGCAGTAAACGAAATAAACCAGCGCCTCGAGCAAAAGATTTTTTTTTCTAGTTCACTCCTTTGAAAGAGATGAGTATCTCCCAATGTAAAAATGTAGTGACCTGAGTAAAGGAGGATGAATAGATGGGTTCATTCGCTTGAGAACGAAGGAGCTAGGATTCCTTCGCTCGAGGCACTGGAATAACCGCCTAAATGAACGCGACTATCTTGTCTTTGCGAGACAGATGAAGCTTTAGGAATGGGCGAAGTGCTGCCAAGGAATGTATCTTGTCCTATCCTACCTTCAGGACTATCTCTTCTTCTATTTAGCACATGAAACTTCTTTCTGTCTTGCCTCTCCTCTTTTATACCCGATGTAAGTCTTGGCAAGAGGCACAGGACGGTTTGGGTAGTAAAAAAGGTTGATTAATTGGATGCATATCTTCTACGCAGCGGCTAATGTCTTTTTTTTTTTTTTTTTGTTATTATCATCGTCATCATTACCATTGCCACACATGCCAAGTCGACTACATAGAACGCGATCAAATCGTTCATACCGTCAAGGTCCAAAAGAATGCCCCCTTGGGACTGGTCCGTATCTCCCACCGTAGGAATCTGATCCTCGGGACCTACAACAAGTTCAAGTTCATCCACGACTCTGAGGGCGGCAAGGGCGTCACGCCTTTGTCATTGACACCGACATCTATATCCAGCACAGAGAGTTCGAGGGCCGCGCTCGTTGGGGGGCCACCACGCATGCAGGGGACGATGACACTGATGACCATGGCCATTGCACTCTCTGCGCTGGTACACTCGGCCATCGCGCGTACGGCGTCGCCAAGAAGGTCGATATCGTAGCCGTCAAGGTCACCGGATCCGACGGCTCCGGCACGTTGTCGGAAATTGCTGCGTGTGTGAGCTATGGGGTCCAGGAACACCTGTCGCTTCAGGTGGAGCGGAAGGGGGAATACAAGGGTTCGGTGGCTAATATTTCGCTAGGGACTGAGAGGTCACGGTCACTTGATGAAGCGGTTGCAAATGCGGTCGCGCAGGGTCTGTATTTTGCGGTTTCGGCTGGAAACGATGATAGAGATGCATGCCTGCAGTCACCTGCGGCGGCCAAAGGTGCGGTGACGGCGGGAGCGTCGGATGTTAAGGACGAGAGGGTGGACTTCTCAAACTATGGATCATGTGTGGATGTGTTTGCGCCTGGTGTGGGCGTCAAGTCGGCGTGGATCGGGGCTGTCGATGCTACGCGGACGCTGTCAGGGACGTCATTATCCTCTCTTCGTGTCGCGGGATTGATTACGTGCTATCTATCGTTGGCGCCAGAGAACAGCTCGGCATTCTTCTCGGGACGGATCCCACCAAAGGAGATGAAGGCGCTGTTGAAGGAGACGGCAACAAGAGATGTGCTGACAGATGTGGATTCGGAAACGCCTAATCTGTTGGTGTACAACGGCGGTACTACGCGTGGTAAAGGAAAACAAAACAGCCGCAACCTCTGTCGGGCGACGCGGATGAGGAGAAAGGGTGAGATAGATAGAAAGCAGCCCATGGCCGAAAAAAATAAAGCGAATGCTTGCATGCATGCGCGCTATGCATTATCTCGCTTGAGCGGGCAACAATTAAGGTGTGACAATCGGGCGTTAATATCTGCCCTGCCATTGTTGCCGCCGTATGGAAACCACAACCGCCATGTGGAAACCACAGCCGCCACCAGCGTATTTGCTAAGAATAGCCCATACGCGTCCTCTACAAGTTCCAAAGACGCGCCTTTGTTTTGTAAAAGAGGCTGGAGGGACGCGCCGCCCGTTGGCGTGATGGCTACATGAAACGAAAAGCCTGATATTAACTTTCGTAGACCAATAAGGAAAAGACCCGTATTTTCGGTACGCCGTATACTATTTATACTTCCCCCTAATCCCTCAACCCATCCTCTTCATTCAACTTTACCTATTCCTTTCTCCCTCTTCCCCCAATTCGATTAGAATTATCGCGGAAACTCTATGTTGCTGAAAATCGCTACCGCCTCTACCCTCCTTTTGGCCGCCTCCACTGTCGTGGCAAGCAAGCAATCGGTCCTTCATTCCGAGGGCTTAGCACCCATTATCTCGGCAGTCGAGGCCGAACTGGTCCCAGATTCATACTTTGTGGTCTTCAAGGATGGTGCCCGAGCGCAGGATCAAGCTGTTTGGATCCGCGAGCTTCACCATCAGAACCTTCAAGTGAATGGGGCCACCTGGGTCCATGTCGGCAATGACGGCATGACGAGTGGTGTCAAACATGTGTACGATATGGGCTCGTTCCAGGGTCTGGCAGGACGGTTTAGTCCTGGACTTCTAGAGCAGATCCGCAGAAACCCCAATGTAAGCTGAGGAGCACGCTCATAGGCCTGAAATTGGCATCCTCCCCCCCCCTCCCCTCTATTTTATTTTAAGCTTTTGTTCGGCGGCAAAAGAGGAACATTTTGGATAGCCCAGAAGTAATTATAGGGGGACGCCGCGCCGATAGTTATTACATGCTCAGATCTTCCGATCTGTCTTTTGTGCGACAACTTACCGACTGTATTTTATCTTGATATTCAGGTCGACTACATCGAACACGACCAATTCGTGTACGCCTCCGACGTCCAGGTAGACGCCCCCTGGGGTCTAGCACGCATCTCCCACCGCAAGCCTCTAACTGCCAAGGACTCGCATAGGTATATCTACGACCCCGAGGGTGGCCAAGGCGTTGTCGTCTTCGTAATCGATAGCGGTATCAACATCGAGCATGAAGAATTCGAGGGCCGAGCTGACTGGGGCGTAACCATCCCTCGAGAGGAACTCGACTTGGACGATATCGGCCATGGAACCCATGTGGCGGGCACAATCGCCAGTCGAGCGTACGGTGTCGCCAAGAAGGCTAATGTCGTGGCCGTAAAAGTCTTGGGCTGGGACGGTACTGGTACGACCTCTGACCTCGTTGCCGGAGTGGATTATTCGCTTAAAGTTCACCTAGGGCTTCAGGAGCGACAGAAGGAGAAATATCGAGGCTCGGTCGCGAACATGTCCCTTCGGAGCGAGAAATCACGGTCGCTGGATGGAGCGATCACGAGCGCGGTCGAGCAGGGTCTGCATTTTGTGGTGAGTGCCGGAAACGATGATGAGGACGCCTGTAAGTTCTCGCCTTCGGGGATCGAGGCTGCAGTGACAGTGGGGGCTTCGACGGTGGGCGACCGGAGAGCGGTTTTCTCGAACCATGGTCCGTGTGTGGATGTGTTTGCGCCGGGGACGGATGTGGAGTCAGCATGGGTGGGGAGTAAGGTTGCGAAGCAGAAAGCTTCAGGGACGTCGATGGCTTCGCCGCATGTTGCCGGATTGGTTGCGTACTATCTGTCACTGGCCCCGGAGAGCGAGTCTGGGTTCTTTTCGGGACGGATCTCACCAAAAGAGATGAAGGAGCTTTTGAAGGAGACGGCAACAAAGGGCATGTTGAAAGGCCTCAATTCAAAGACGCCTAATTTGTTGGTCTACAACGGAAGAAAGACAACTACGACGGATGATGAGAAGATCGAGTAGCAGAGCGGTGAAGGAGAGAGAGGATCCTCTTTATTATTGCAATCTAATTTATGGTATATACGCGTAATACAGCAAGAACATGAGATACGAAATAAGCGACATAAACAGATAATCGCATGCACTACACCGGCACAGTCGTGAAGTTTCTTGACCGAAGCAATGGAGAGTTGATAGTTCTCTGTGGGAGCCCTAAAAGACGGCCCCCTTTGACGACGGTCTTGATAGCTGGACTACAAAGTGGGCTCAGATATGAGTGCGGCGTAAGCTCATTCCAGGGTTACTACTGGATGCTTCTCTCCTGAGCTTGTTGAAGACATCCATACTAAGCAATCAATTGGGCGCATATTATTTTTTTCCCAAGACGAATGCTCCTGTACCGCAGGTGTTCTTCAGCCCTCATTTCTACAAAGGAAAAGTACAAGTGGTCCGTGCTACGGACCCCGGTCATTTTGCTATCAAAATTTATCTCACACATGCAACATGTGCAAACCTACGATGAGCAATAGGCAAAGTATAGCAAGTATGTCTCCTATCATTGGACCTTGTCCTGCCTCCAAACTACTCACACCATACCTCTTCCTCTATTTAACGCATGACACCTTGGCCGTGGCCTTCCAGTCATTCTTCCGCTCTGAATGACTGGGACCAGTTGTCTCGTCGCCCTACCCTGAGGTCGTCCCGGACTCGTACGCCGTGGCCTTAAAGGATGATGCACGGGTCCACGATTAAGCTGCCTGGGTCCGCGACCTTCAGCACCAAGATCCTCTTGTAAACGGCGGCTGGAACCACAGCCAGGATGGTAAGCTTGCGAGCGGGGTGAGGCACTTGTATGATGTAGGATCGTTTCAGGGCCTTGCTGGACGGTTCTACCCTGGGATGGTTGAGGAGATCCGTAGGAACCCCGATGTAAGTCTTGGCAAGAAGCACAAAACGGTCCGAGTAGTACAAGGAAAAAAAAAAACTGATGATGGAAATGAACACCCCGTCTCTTAGTTGGATGGATCTTCTGTGCTGGCCTCAGCACTGATTTTATTGTTTCTGTTTCGAGGTCTAGCGGTTCGATGCGCTTTTGCCGCCGTCTATGCTCGCCATCTCGGATTCGCTGTTGCAAACGAGTAGTGAGAATGCTATGGTGTTGATACTTCTTTGTGTTTTATTAAACAATTATATCTCCAATGCTGCCATGTTACTGCTCATGTTTTCTTCTCTTGCCTGGGGGCTGTGAGCTTGCCTCCTCCTCCTTCTCCTCCTTCTCCTCCTGCTCCTTCCCTTCTTCCGTACCCGGCTTGCGCGCGCTCTCATCATCCGCTCCTCTCGACCTCCTACCGTTCCTACCGCTTCTTCCATCCGATCCTAGCTTGAGCTTATTACCGGCATTCGCGCCTTTCGCGCTCCCCTTCTTGTGCTTCACGGGTGTACGCTTTGCCAGCTTCGACTGGTACAGAGCCTGCGAGATCTCCGCCTCGAGTTCAAACGCACGTTTGAGCTCAGGTTCTTCAGTTTCCCAAAGCTTAGACGAATCCTTTGAAATCAGAGCTCCTGACCCTTTCGTGGACTTATAGTATTCCTGCTTGTCCTTAGATCGCTGGTTTCGATAAAGTAAAAACGCATTACATGGTTTCTTCGGAGCGTCATTCTCCTCAAAGTCGTCTTGATTATCGTCATCCAATCTTGCTCTCCTGCTTCTTTGCTGCCCATCGTGTTGCATCGCTAGCATGTCTGGTGACATATTGAAAAATACAGTGGGCATTGAAGGCCTGGTGACCGAGCTGGGAGCGCCAGTAGTCGCGCTCGCTTGAGGTTTGCTCGCAGATGTAACTGGGGCCGTGACAGGCCTCATCCACGTTGTCTTGGTAGCGCCGGTTTCAGAGCCGAATTTAGCTCTGTTGTACCTTGGCACGGACGACGATGACGATGACGATGACGACGACACCATCGGTTGGAGTACATCGGGTCCCGCTGTCACTCCCACCTGCGACAGAGGCGCAATTGGGAATGCTGTAAGCGACAGAGGGATACCGGGCAACCCCCTTGGTGCGTGCGACGGGTTTCGAGGCCTACGCCGTGTGGCCGACCATGTCAGCGTTGTCAGAGGGATCTGCGGTGCAGATGCGGTGGGAGCGAAATCATTGGCGGTTAAGACCGTCGAGTCTAAAATAACATGCGAGGAGAGAAAGATACATTAGATCTGGAATGCGTGAAGAGTCATTTTACAATACGTGTACAGAACATTACCTGCAGTGATAGCCTGAAGTTGCTGTTGGGTAAAAGGATACTGATGATATAAATAGGCTGGAATGTTTTGTACCGGCTCCATGTTGGGGGGGATGTGGGCGGCGCTGACTGTATTGTATGATGTCGACAGAGCATCCAATTTGGCGCGGCTACCGTCTTGGTCGGATTGGGCTGGCGCAAAGGCAGATTTCCAGAGCAATGGCTCTGCTGCTGCATCGCTGTGCGACACCGTGTCCGACATCTGGATCGAATGCGAATCGTGCGACAAAGAGGCCGGACTCGACTCCGAAGAGCTCCAGATATCGGTGTCTGATGAAGACATGTTGTTGCAGTTGAATATGGCTTCTGGTAAGCCATCGACCTTAGAAAAACTCGTGGAAATACTACTGGACGACATGCTTTGGTTCATGAAGACCGGCATAGGCGCGGTGTGAATGAGATCCGTTGATGTGTGTTGTAGGTGGTAAGGGAGCGGCTATTCGAGAGTGCAGGGTACAGAAGAGTCAAGAACGAGCAGCAGAAGTAAGTACACGGTTAGTCGAATGGCACCCATCGGACATGCACTAGCGGAGACGTCGTATCCTCTTGTGCCTGAACTCACCGAAATATTCATGCCATTTACCGCCTGGAATGTCGTCGAAGGGGCCTGGGGCACGCATGGTAGTAATATTTCGCCCAAATCAACAGCCGCCGACATAGGCATTACTGACGGCGGCTCCTCATTTGCAATGAAGGAGGGCGTAGGCGCTATAGCGTTGCTACTGCTGTTGCTACAATCCTGTGGGTACTGCTGTAAGAGCTCTTGCAATGGCCAGCTCTTACATATAAACGAGCGCAGATACAGCTCAAATTCTGCATCATAAAGATGTTGTAGAGGAGTTGAGAGAGAACCCAGATTTGATATCTATATTTTCCGTATGGTGTTCGCGACAGAGAATGGAAAGAGCATTGGATACATGATGTACAGACAGTCATTGGGAGGGGGAAGTAGGGTTAAAGTATGTACCATGCGAAGAACGAACAAGGACAGCATGTAATTGAAACAGTATAGGGTATTATACCTGGGTGTAGTCAGCCAAGATACGATGATGCCCACGAATTCTCCCCATGAGGGGCGTAGCGCAGCGATCGGCGCCCTTGTTGCATTTCAGGGATGCCAGATAGTGTTGATCAATACAGTAAGCACCATTGAAGGCGGTGGCATCAGAAGCACTGGATAGAAGGCAACCAGCATAGAAGCTCATTGACCCGCTAGCAAGAAGCGCACTGCTGGCGCCATTCTGCAGCTGTGCGAAGTTGCTGTAATGGTTGTTGGCGTTGCCCATATCCATGGCCGTTATTGGTGCAGTTGTTGGCGTAGATGTTATGGGAAGCATGGAAAAAAATCTTGTCCTCATGAGCTGAATTTACGACGGCGCTGTCGATTTATGTCGTTTTGAGATAGAAAGGCGAACTTGAAAACGAATTCCGGGTTGAAGCATATCCAAGTGCCAAAAAAAGACTATTATGAAAACACATCCAGGTGAAGAGTATGATATGCGCATCAGATAGGGGTCGACAAAAAAATGATAAAAAAAAAGACACAGGGGCGCATGCTGCAGACACGAATAACGTCTGTCAGGCTAGTACAAGGCTAAGCAATCGCCAAGGAATCATGCGTGCGCGACCCCAAAGCGAAAGATTTGTGAGGGTAAAAAGGCAAATGACGAGGATACGACGTGAGAGTTGATGTATGTGTATGGGTGTGTGAGGCGCCAAGGAAATAGACCCTTGAGGGCATGCGGTGCACGGCCAGAGATGAAAGAAATGGTCTGGGCGAGGGACATGCGCCTCTATGCGAATGAGAGAATTTAACTAGCTCTGTTCGAACCTCTCCCACTCTTTCACTCGCTAGCTCACTACTCCCTGCCTTCGTTGCCCTGCCCTCTTGTTGCAGTACACAGCTGTAGGGTGGGAGGGCAGTGTGCATCAATGTCGAGTTGGTATCAAAGTAAATGGAAGGATGGAAGGAGTGAACGGAGTTTCTTGGACATTGCTTGGAAGTTTTTTCAAAAGGACGTATTATTGACCGTGTTAGGCATAGCTTGCCATAGAAAACGGGAGATGGCTATTAAAAGAGCAAGGGCGAGTCCAATGTGTTTGCTTCGAGTGAACAAGGTATGAGCAGCAAAAGATCCTGAAGCACCATTTTTTAAAAAAAAAAAAAAAAAAGGCAGCCTGACCACCCAAGCTGTTTACCGAGACTATGTTCTCGATTTATACGGAAGACCATCTTCTTCTCGCACCAAAGAGAGGATACAAAAAATGAGGTGTCAAAAAGATATAATAACAATTTGGGTGGCAATACCGGGATTTCGGGACGCATTAATATCGATTGTGTGAGCGGATGTGTTTAATTTACATCGAGACAACACTGGTCATAGGCGACCAGTGCAATGGCCCGGAGTAGAGAAGTAGTCTTCATGGCCGTTGTTCTTTTAGCAAAATGGCAATTAGGGCAGGCACAGCTTTAAAAGTTCTGTTGCTTTCGCATACGCACCTTGAATAAGCGAGGATGATTAATGAATGCCGGGTGGTCTTGTTAAGACCCTGAAGCTGAGTGCGAACACTTTTAAAAAAAATCAACGGCCAGATGTTAGGGGAGTGAATCGAAGAGTTGAAGTTTGAAGTTAAGTGTAAAAAAGAAAGGAATAAACCGTGCCTTGAACGTTCCTGACCATGTCAAAATAAAGCTTCTCGACGGCATCGCCTCCTTGTTGTGACACCTTACTTGAATGTTTAAGCCCTTCGTAGATGAATTCATTGAATGTTGGCCTTCAGGGCACTAGCCATGGTCCGCCCCCTTTCTCTCAGGTTTCGGGTTGTGCAATAAGGTCGTCCTGCAATGCGCTCAGGGCCCATCACCTGCACCACCGCAAACTCCCTGCTTGGACCAATTGTTAGCTTGCAGTCATCAAAGCGTCGGCGGCCTTGAACTTCTTTAATATCAGTAGGAGGCATGGCCTGCCGCCGCTGCAAAAAAGAGAAATTTGACGGTTCCATTCATAGCTCATTCCATGCACAGTGGGGCGCAATAACCATTCATTTGATTGCTTAACAATGACTTGAACAACTAAAGCAGTGCATACATCTGTCTCTATTCTGAGTGGACGCTGTGAGACGAGAATAGGCAGGAATGTTGATGTGTTTGTACCCCGATCCAACAGTGTCGGCTAGTATGCAGATGCACAAATGCAGATAAGACACGCTAGATTACTATAAAGGAACAACGAAAGTGGTTCATATAACACCCTCTTCAACACACCAGAACCATCCGACCATGCAAGCAGGCATGGTGGACGGCAGACATGCCTTGGCGTCGTATTGAAAGGAAAAAAACTTCTGTTTTTCATCTGGTTGTTTGCGTGCAGACGTACAAAAGTATCGAGATGGCATAGCAGATTCATACTGTTCCGCATTTGGGATTGCAACGGGGAAAAACATAGCGCTGTTATGTAGGCTTGGCACAGGTTTATACGTGAATACCTTCGACCGATAAGGGTGTAATGTGTCGCGGGTAACAGCATCTGTTACGATACCGTTAGCTTGTAAGGAGGTATTTTTTAAAGACATCACACAACAGGATTCGGTCTGGTCTAACTTGCTATAAGAATTACCATCGGGGAACACAGCTACATAGGTTGCGAAAGTCTTCCAATGAAGACACCAAGGCGAAGTACCCATTCAGATAAAGCGCTTTGTTCCCTTTCTTCCTTTTTATTTTTATTTTTGCATGAAAGTACTGTTCAATGTTTACGCTCAAGAATTGCTGTGTTTTGTTTAATTCGAGTTACTAACAAAAGACAATCGAAAACATGGCCATTGCATTCTTCATACTTACCCTTTACAGAATGCCGTGTTCGCCCAACGTCGCTTTTTAAAAAAGTCCTTTATGTTGGCCGACTTCTTATCTTTTCTTTCTCCTCTTCTTTATTTTGTATTATATCCACGATAGACCATAGCGAGCCAATTAAGCGTGCGGTAAACGAGCGACTAGCATGGTCGATGATCGGAGAGGACCAACAGGCGGGGGAGCAAATTATTCAGAGATTTTTGCTCTTTACCTAGACCTCTACTCAGGGCAGGACTGTGATAGCATATGCACCATGGCGAAGCCCAAGCAGGGCAAATACCATAGGACAGATCAAACAATAAATTCATGTACTATGGGCCACAATTTAAGGTTCGCCTTTCGTGTTCTTCGCGTAGCTTGCTGAAGTCGCGTGGTTAGGCACCCATCGCCTAGTATACATGTCTTTAGATTACAGAAAAAAAAAGCCACGCATGATTCGTATTTATTCCCAAATCAGTGAAGCTTGAGTCAGGGGAAGGGCCAGGAGAAATAGGAGGTACCCCGGTCTTTTTGGAGTTTGTTGTGGGAGACCCTCGAACGCTTTGAACATGTTTACCTTTTGTCTTTTGACAAGGCGAAGTGCCATCTACTTATTACTTTCAAGCCATTTTCATTACTTATTATACTTTGTATTTTGAGCAGGGGGGCGGAGGGGAGGGGCTAGAAGGCCTCGTTCCTTGGTAGGTTCGGCAACTGGTCCAATTTGAGCATTTATAGCCAGCGCAAACCAGGACAAACGCACATGGATGTTCAACTCAATTGACTCTTTATAAAGCAAGAGACTTATTTCATGGTGTCCACCACACTTTGCTACAGGGTTGGAAACCACAGACTGCATGAACAGGAGCGATGCAACACAGAGAGGCGAGTTTTCGACAGATATATTTATTTAAGGGCATAGCTGGCTAACTTCCAAATAGGTCAATAGCCAAACAAAAAGAAGGTCTCGACTTTTCATGGTTCATCGAATCGTTTGTTGCCATTGGCGTTGCCTTCGCCCTGACCATCGTGTTTTCAAATATCAAGTATCGTACGCGTTTTGTGCTGCCTAATCCGCATCTTTGAGAACAGAATTCCCGCCCTTAATAAATCTGCTTTGCAGAAAGTGAACTTGTAATGGCATCTATTGGGTCCTTCTTTCCTCAATCTAATTCAAATTGAAATGGTACTGAGCTGGGAACAAGGCATACATATCCATCAGGAGCACAATCCATCCATCGACATGTCGGCATCAGCGTACTGGCATAACAGTTCAATTACTATCAGGAGTCATCTCAATTCTCTATCGATCGATATAACTCGACTACTACAAGGAATTGAACAGTTTACTTGAGTGATGGGGCAACAAACATGTGGAACCTCTGATTAAGCATTATGCAGGACACCACTGCTCAACATCAACACAGACACTGGGAAGATGTCTTTTTCTGGCTACGAAAAGTACGATGCAGACGGATTCCATGCCGAAACAGACATCCTTCAAGGTCTGCGGACTGGGATCACAGCAGAGCGTTACAGCACATACCCATAGTCGTTGATTCCTTTTCACAAACAGCTTATGGATCGCCTTTCGCAGGAGTTTCAGCAAAAATGAAAAAAAGACAGTAAGCTGACCTGTTGGATTTTTCTATTCGTGGATTCTCAAACTACGTAGGCTGCTGTCAAGGCTTACGAGTTGCAAACCAAGAACAAGGCTGAGCTCACCAAGCAGCTCGAGGAGCTCAAGCAGGAGCTCGCCTCGCTTAAGGTCCAGAAGGTTGCTGGAGGTTCTGCCAGCAAGTTGACCAAGATGTAAGCTGTCATTCTTTGAGAGCGCCAGGAGAGATGCCAAGAAGGACATTGAGCGACATTGTATCAGGAGATAGCATAGCGAGCAATTAATTGTCCCAGACGAGGACTCGTTTACAGGATACAACTACTCCCGCACCGACCAATGTAGCAGGATATGCATACCGTGCACGTTTTGGATTCGCTCATGCCGGCGATAGCAGGACGCATTCTATTACTCATGTATCGAGATATGCGCGCAGAAACAAACGGAGGGACATATCATTCTCGATGCACTAAGGATGTCAACAGTGGAACACAGACCAATGATCTGGCCTTGGTCGACCAGAGATCATTCACACCATTTTGGGAGCGATATAGATCGTTAGTGCACCATTTACGACTATCAATCGTTCAAATCTAACGCCGGATATTGCTATTTGCTGTGCATAGTTCTGCTGTCCGCAAGTCGGTCGCCCGTGTCATGACCGTCATCACCCAGAAGCAGCGCTCCCAGCTCCGCATCTTCTACCAGAAGAAGAACTTCTTGCCCTTGGACCTCCGTGTCAAGAAGACCCGTGCCATCCGTCGTCGTCTTACCAAGCACGAGGCTTCCCGCAAGACCGTCAAGCAGCAGAAGAAGGACACCCACTTCCCTCTTCGCAAGTACGCCATCAAGGCATAAAGGATTCGTACGTGTGTGCAACATTTTTTTCCAATAAAAAATCATGCAAGGGGAAACCAGCAACTAGTTCAAAAATATTTTATACAAGATCAGTGATTAGGAAGACAAGAGCGAATGTACGCTGAAAGCGATCTATTCTAACCTTTGCGCACGCCAGCAACAATGGCTAGCCCCGAGATGAATTTTTAGTTCCGCTGCTGACAATCAAGATCGATTTTAATGATAAAGCTTTACACTGAACAAGATATGCGAAGCGTCTTCGAAGTTTTTTTCTTTTTTAATATACAGCAGGCAGGCAAAAAAATGGTACATATAGTTTACAAGCGAAGGAGCAGGAGAGGGAATAATGTGAGGGATGAAGAAAAAAAATAGGCGAGTAGATCCTCCTGCATTTAGAAGCCGTGCAGCTTGACCTGCTTCTTGTCAACACCGCCTTCCTCCACAAGAAGGTTCAAGACCTTGGTGCGTTGGTCGCCCTGGAGCTGGATGACAGATCCGAGCTCCTCATCTTCCACAAGAGTTCCGTTGCAGGCAAAGTCCTTCTTGAAGATCTTAAGCATGCGCTTCTTGTCAAAGTTGGCAGGAAGACCCTGGATTGTCGTCAAGGTCTTGCGTCCGTTACGCTGCTGAATACGGATATCTACAAGATGACAAATTAACGAAGCAACTGGGCAAATTAGTCATCAATTCCCTTTCAGCCCAAACTAATTAATCACGGAAAGGCGAACCTCACACCCGTAACGAGAAAGAGAACAGAGAGGAGCATAGCAAACAGATGTAAAAATCAGTGTAACTATGACATAAGGCGTATATAAAATATACTACCGTCAGAGCAGGAAACAGACCAAAACGGCCTGTCAAAGCCCTGCTACGGCAAAAAAAAGTTATCATCACTTTTTTCAGGATTGCATGCCTCTCTCTATCCATCGCTCCCAACAAAGAGATAAAAGCAAAAAAATAATTCCCGTAGAGGTTCAAGGGGAAAAGGGTGTAGTGTAAAGCGAGATCGGGCAAAGCCTGGTCCATCAACAATGGAGCTAGACACGTACGGATATATTCCTGCTGGGCGCCGGTGTCACCTGAATCGCCAAGATCGGCAAAAGGATCTATCGTCCGATGAAAAATATGAGCACTTGTTAGGATCAAATCAAGCTAAGCGATCTCAAGATCAAGATCAAATACCGCCATAAAAAAGCGATTCCTTACCATAAGACTGCAAATTTTGAATATCGGACATGGACTGAAAGAAAGTATCGATCGGAGACAAATAAGAGATGTGTGTTCTGGTGACTGAAAGAGTGCGAGGAGTATGTACAGGGGTGGGGGAGGTAAAAGGCGAAGGGAAAAAAAAGAGTGCGTTGCCTTTTATACGATTTCAAAAGTAAACAAAAAATAAAAGGTGACGTCATGTTCACGTGAACATGCTACATATCCAGTCATGATGCCAGTACTCATTTTATTACCAGCCAAGCACGTCTTTCCATACCAACACCCAATGAGTGGTTCAAAAGTTGTCTTTGGTAGGACCCGAGTGCCAAGGCTGGAGCACATGGAGAACCTCGACTCAAAATACCTATGACTCGAAAAAACATCAGCTAACGATCAAGATGCATTTTGTGTCTCTGTATAGTGGGAAACATTCCTTATGAGCAGACTGAGGAGCAGCTAATCGAAATCTTCAGCGAGGTTGGACCCGTTGTATCTTTCAGGTATGTAGCACTGGACTATGCGAAAAGGGCGGATATATGTTGCTCCAGTTATTACGCCGTATGCGTCAATGATGACTATATTGAAGACTATCACACTGAGCCGCAACATTGGATCTCAATCATAGGCTAGTCTTTGAGCGCGAGACAGGGAAGCCAAGGGGATATGGATTTTGTGAATTCCAAGATGAAAGAACCGCAGCATCGGCAGTCAGGAACCTCAATGGCAGGGAAATCGGCAACAGATCATTAAAAGTCGACTTTGCAGAGACGGATCCTGCCAGGAACGGTGGTCGCGATTTGGAAGAGGGATTGTATATGAGAAACATTGGACCTGGATCAGGACCCTCAGGACTTCCACCTATGCCGCCTCACCTTCAACAGCAGCAACAGCCACATTTTATGCCTCCTCAGGGTGCACCACAGAGACTGGATCCTCGACTTGCCAATAACCCAAATGCAGCACTTCCGCCAAATCGACCTCCTATGCCGCAACCGCCCATGACAGGTGCACCACCACCACCCATGGCACCAGGGCCTAGCTCTGCGGACGCCATTTCAGCCGTATTGGGAACAATGACACCGCAGAATGTTTTCGATTTGATTTCATCAATGAAGGTCTTGGGAACAAGTGAGCCTGAGCGAGCTAAGGCTGTCTTGAATGATAACCCACAACTGTCGTATGCATTGTTCCAGGCACTACTCATGATGAATTTGGTCGAGCCAAGCTCTTTACAGGTACATACCGCGTTCTGGATCAGTTCGTTGCCGGCCAATTTCAAACGGAGCCCACTGTAGTCAGCAATCAGTCACTTACCAGACCGGTGCCTTTTCTTAATTAATTGTAGCGAATGTTCCCTTCAATGCCTGGTCCCAAGGCCCCAGCACCGCCTGTATCAGTCCCTCAGCAACAGCACCTTCCGCCCCCACCACCTCCGACACATATGGGAATGCCACCGCAGCCACACCTTCAGCAACAGCAGGTGCCTCCATTTGCGCCACAGGGATATCCAAGCATGGTACCGCAGCATCCACCCCAACAGGGAGCACCTATGGCGCCATCTCTCGGTAGGTGGCATATCTTTTTTTGTTGTTTATTTATTTATTGAATCGGACGCGGTGTCGTGGTGTTAGCCCACTGTATCACCGTATCACATTCTCTAGACTGATGTTCTGACTATATTTTTCTCGTCAATACATTATAGAACAGCAAAAGGCCTTGGTTGCTCAGGTGCTGGCGTTGACCCCTGCGGACATTGCCTCGTTACCGGAGGATCAGCGGGCGAATATCATTCAATTGAGGGCTCAGCTTTTGGGAGGCAACGTTTAGATCCGTTGCATTCTGAAACGACAATAAAAAACAAAAACAAAAACATAGACTGTATGAAATCGAGCATGGGAGTCGATATCGTATCTTTTGATGGTGCGAAAGAGGGCGGATTGTCTGTCACCAATTATTTTTAGCTAGAAAATAAGAATAATGTCACCAATGGCCCAGGGTTTTCATTCTTTGAAAACAAAAAGAAGTTATTGCTTCATTCCCACAATTAGCAATGCGCTTGTCAGATAAGTTTCTCGAATCATCTCCTGTGGTTCTTTTTCTCATTTCAAAAGTCGACATTGGCCTTTTTTGAGGGGATAGGCACCATGCTCAGTCTCTGTGTCAGGTCTTGTGGGAACACCACCGGCACAGTAAAAGCAGCTCCCTGGCTATGGTTGCTGTGCGGCATTGTCATAGTGCCTATTTGGGTCTGCAATAGGAACTGTGAAGCATGCTGTTTCGCTCATTCTATCACCTTAAGCTTGTGGATGTTCTACGTAGTTGCTAATTGAACGAGATTATTCAACTGATCGGTCCAACTCTGACTTGCTCTTGCTGTCAAGTGTAAACGATAGAGGACACCTGTAGCATAAACTTCAGCAATAATGCCTGGTCCCTTAAGTATCGCGAGCACGTCGTGTCTTTTGCCTACCTCTTCTCTACCCCCCCACCCTCCATTCATAAACCCAGACTCCTACGCAATAAACCGCACTACGCTTTTTCACCTGCACCTCCTCTACTCCTGGCTTGGAACTTGTTGTTTATACAACCCATGACTCTCTGTAATCTGCAATTGATGACCTCCCTGTTCAAGGCAGTTTGCTTCCAGTGCACCGATCCACAGACCTGGGCGACAGCACCATTCTTGACAGCCTGGCTCGTATGCAGATGGAGCAATTGGTGCTGTAGGACCTGAAGCAATTACTATGCATATTTTTCGGCACTTTGTAAGGCATTATTGGCTCTTTATCTCTTTATCCCGTACACTAGCGCGTCCTACGCTTGTATATGCAAATATCTTAGACTGAGGCATTGAAGACTGTAAAAATTAATAGATAAGTCGAGAATGGTGCCGATGAGCATATAGCCGGAGAGGGCAACGATCTCGCAGCAAACAATGACTGTAAACGATTGAAATCAGCGGTGTAAACCCAGGATGAACAAAGACTTTATTGAATTGAATGGTGTTAGAATGTTGGGTGCAGCACTATCAACGTCCCAATATAGTAAACATTTGCAACGGCGAATAAGCAGCACAGTGATGGCATATTTAGAGAGGTCTCTTCTTTTATTGCTCTTGCACCGTGAATATCTACTATCTTCTCAAAGAAGAGCCAGGGAGTGCAGAAGTGAATTAGGGTGGGAAATAAAGATGGGACACATGTGGTCCTGGCCCTCAGATAATAAAGTTGAGTCTTCATGTTATTCGACTCTGCCAGCTACCAATATATTTCGCTTTATAGTCGCTGAAGGACAAACCGCGCAGAACTTATTGCAATAACGTTGAATGGCGTGCGGGCGATGCTGGACCGTATGTCCATCAGAGTCCGTACCACATTAATATCATAAATAGGTTATATGGGTTGTAGGGTTATAGTCGTAGCCACTCTTCATCCACTTTACATGCACTTTTCAAGAGCTGGTTTGTATATAGATATTTATTAAGCTTTCATGGTCTCAGAAATGGTTCAGGATGTATAACGCGGCTAACTGGGATGATATAAAGCTGTTGTACGGAACTGCCGCTTCTAGGAAATTTGAGCAATTCGTCAATGTTCCCAAGATCGTCGCAAACCATGCACGAAAGCTGAATCAGAAGTGGAACCTCAAATTCAAAGAGCGGCGCAATGCAGTTCTCCTGGCCTAGGCAGAAGAAGATGCAATGATATCGTTCCAAGCTGGACAGCACATCGTTTTGAAAAAAAAAAACCGGTCGCCGGATATAAACAGGCAACGACACAGGACATGGTGTATTATTCGTTACCGACAAATGCATGGGAAAGGAAGGATGTTTAACGGGAAGCATCGGCTCTTGTTTTGTAATTCGTAGTTTCACTGTCCCGTGTGAATTATGAACCCTGCCGTCTCTCTTCGTCAAACATCTTGAAAACCACCTTAGCCAACATGACCATTCCAACAAGACGAAGGGGACTAGGACGACTAGCCGAAGCCACAGAAGCTTCAGAAGCCGTAGAAGCAGAATAGGCGAAGCATGGTACTAGCTGCAGGAACATGCAAGGTGCACTTGATCTATTACCTGAACGAGATTATTAAAGCACAAACGTGCACACACAGTTTCTGAACGATTATTCCCTTTTTCTTCCAGCAGAGACCGAATGCCGCAGCGAACTCTCGACCCAGCAAACGCTACCCATCCACTCGTGCGAATTCCTTTCATATCAATACAGATGGCCTGATCTGGATCGCGTACGAGATAAACAATGAGGGTGCGAGAGCAGCCTTTCACATATTGCGGCTGTCTAGTGTCGTATTAGAGATTTTGCCTACTTCCTGTAAGTATACTTTTTTTTTTTTGCTTGATTTGAGGACTTGTTCATTTGACCAGAAATGTATACCATAAAACCGTGAATAGCACCTGGGATACCACGTAAGTGCTGGAAGATTTAACGGCGCCCACAGTTTTGACGATCGAGTGATTGCTGATGCGGGAGCTCGCACGATTCGAGGAGTCGCAGCAGCAGCAGCTTTGCCGGCTCAAGAACGACTTGGAATCTGGTTACATCAGTACGTATGCCAGATCAGATCCATTGAAAGCATATTTTTCAGCTGCTTTAAGTAATTGTGAGGTGCGCCTGCAGCATGATGTGGACTAGATTCTGCCCTGTTGTATAGCATCAGCGCGGTATAGAGTTCTCAACACAAAGTCCCGGGCGTAATATAGCTTGGATTGAAGTGAATAATACCTCGTTCTGGATTTGCAGAACTGAAGATGAGGGCGGGGATGAGGATAAAGAGGATAAAGAAGGTAGGATGATTATGGGATGGGACGTGGATGGGCGCAGATTGGTGGCAAAGATATTATTGAATTGGGCTTGAACAAGCTTTAATTCCTTGCACCAGAGCCTGTAAATCCCAGCTAACGCGTCCTGTGACGTATTTGAGCAGGTATTGCAAGGCGAAAGTCATCTCTCTCACCAACCAACAGCACACACACACACTCTCTCCAGGATCATGTTTTGCGCAAGTAAGTCGGCACATCACGGCCAAGGAATACACTGATTCGCGAGCTGGACTCGATCAAGAATCGGCAAGACCGGCAGCTGGACATGCAAAAACAGCAGCGCGTGAGATCTCTGATTGCGATCACCTATTTCCTAATCCTTGGATCGCTTCTTTTCACTTCAACTGTACAGTCTCTGGCGAGGCACCCGAGCACCCAGTGGTGTCCAAGAAGAACGGACAGGTCTATGAACGCCGCCTGATCGTTAAGTATATCGAGGACAATGGCAAGGATCCCGTCTCGGGCGAGGAGCTTTCGGTCGAGGATCTTTTGGATATCAAGACTGGTACGTTGGTGTTACCTCTTGCTGTGCGGCGCTGACAAGGACCACCCTCCGTGGTTTTTACCCCTCGTGTCTCTTTTGGGAGATGAAAATGACTGAAGCGCTGACCATCTTTTGCATTATGACAATAGCGCCCAGCACTGTCAAACCCCGTCCACCTACGATGACCTCGATCCCATCGATCCTCTCAGTCCTCCAGAACGAATGGGACTCGATCATGCTCGAGACCTTCACGTTGAAGCAGCAGTACCAGCAAGTTCGCCAGGAACTCAGCCATGCCCTTTACCAGCATGATGCTGCCTGCAGAGTTATTGCCCGACTTATGAAGGAGCGTGATGCAGCTCGCGAGTACGTCGTTTTTCATTTCACAGGGCAATTGACAACCTTGCAGGGACGCTATTTCCAAGGCGATCTCAAACGCTGACTCTTCCCTGCCGATTTTTATTTACTTTGTAGGGCTCTTGCCAATGTTCAGGCACATTTGGGCACAAAGGCTGCGACTGGAGAGGCTGGAGAGACTGCAGATGTTGCGATGGAGGACACTACGGGATTGCCATCCGAAGTCCGCGAGAAGTTGGAGGCGACAACTGCGGTTCTGTCAAAGACGCGCAGACGTAAGCCCAATACTACTGCAGAGGCGATCCAGACCTACAGCCAACGCAAGGTCTTTGCAGGATTGCATACGGCTCGCTCACCAGGCATCACCAGTCTGGATCTGGATGCCAAGAATGGATTGATTTTGACAGGAGGTAACGACAAGAACGCACTGGTGTTCAGTCAGTCTGAGGAGAAGGTGGTCGCTACTCTGAAGGGACATTCGAAAAAGATTACGCAGGTTGCCTGGACTGGACGCTCAGAGGAGGCTGGAATGGATATGACGTTGACGGCCTCGGCAGACAGTACGGTGAAGATCTGGACGGCCAGCAAGAGCAACAGCTACAGCGTCGCACATACAATTTCGGGACATAGTGCGGAGGTGACGGGATTGTGCGTGCACCCAACGAAGGATTATGTTGCTACGGCCTCGATGGATTCGTCGTGGGCGTTCCATGACCTTGAGACTGGTTCGACGCTATTGACGGGTCGCTCGGATGATGTGACCAAGGGCTATTTTTCGGCAGCGTTTCATCCCGATGGACTATTGTTCGGTACAGGCACGACAGAGACGGTCAAGATTTGGGATGTTCGTACAAAGGAAGCTGTTGCATCGTTTGATGGTCATGTGGGCGCAGTCAAGACGATGACGTTTAGCGAGAATGGATATTTGATGGCGGCCGCAGGAGAGAACAACGAAGTGAGCATCTGGAATTTGAGGACACTGGAGATTGTGCAGAAGCTGAAGGTTGCGGACCAGGGCGTGATCAATGCCCTGGCCTGGGATCAGTCCGGAACATACCTTGGAGTCGGAGGCACTGACATTCGGTAAGCAATTGCTTTCGGTCTTCCGGAGTGCGCATGGTCCATCTCATTCTTGTTGTGAACCTGCCTGACTAACGAGCACCTCTTCCTCTCTCTCCCTTTCTTTACGACTGAGCAGTATTTTCAAGGTCAAGACGTGGCAGGAGCTCGCTAACCTTTCGGATAACACTGCTGATATCACAAGTCTTAAGTTTGGACCATTGGGCGACTACCTTGTCTCTGGTGGTTTGGATCGTGCCCTTCGCATTCACGGTGTTTCCGAGTAATATCTGCGGGATATAGGCGAATGGAGATGGGGACGATGTGGTACTGGATGATCGACAACCCATTGTTGCCAAGGATTTTAATACGGCGCATGAATATACTATTATTCTTCACCACCACGGATGCTGTCTTGATCGTCCTATTGTCTGCTTTTTCATCACCATGGTCAACGAACTGTTCTGTTATCTTGCAGTTATGTATTCTGACCATGCAACGCTAGGATTTTTTTTCTTTATATTTTATTTCAAGTGGAGTGTGTGTGATTGTACAATGAGAGTGATGAAGGGAATGATAAATACGCCAAATGTATGGAGTGATTAATTATCTATGCTGACAAGGCATCTCTCTTATATCTATGAGAAAAGACGCTTGGTGTAGCTGTGAAGGGAGTGGACACCACCCTCAGCTTGGGCAGCAGCGGTGCGGCGCTCGAAGCGGACAGTGCCCTCGCGCATACCCTCCTTGAGGGCATCAATGCTGTCGATACCGATATCCTGGAGCGAGTGCTGAAGACCGGTGTAGAGGTATGGGACAAACTTCTTGATGGAGCCCTTGTCGACGACGGAGCCAGAGACACCCTGGGCGACCTTAACAGAGTCCGACTCGGAGTAGTAGCGCTTGGTCGAGCCGTTGCCACTGTCGCCGGCCATCTCCATGGCGTCGAGGGAGCCCATACCGCGGTACTTCTTCAAACGTTGACCGTCGAGGTAAAAGTACTCACCGGGGGATTCGGTCGTACCGGCCAAGAGACCACCCATCATCACACCGGAGGCGCCGAGAGCCAGAGCCTTGGTGATGTGACCAATGTTTCCAATACCGCCGTCGGCGATGATGGGAACACCGTACTTAGCAGCGAACTGGGCGACCTTGAAGACGGCAGTTCCTTGAGGGCGACCGCAAGCCATGACTTCCTGGGTGATGCAGATGGAGCCCGAGCCCATGCCAACACGAAGACCGTCAGCGCCAGCGGCGATCAAGCGAGCAGCTTGCTCCCAAACGACAACGTTTCCGGCAATGACATCGATATCGGGGTAGGTGTCCTTGATCCACTTGACCATCTCGATCTGGAAGGAGGAGTTACCCTGGGAGGAGTCCAAGACGACGACGTCGAGACCAGCGGCAACGAGGAGGCCGAGACGATCGCGGTCGTCGGGACGGGTTCCGATGGCGGCACCGCAGAGGAGCTGCTTGGACTTGGGGGCCTTGCTGGCGAGGGGATAGTTCTGGTTCTTGAGGAGATCGGAGCGGGCGAGGAGGGAGCAAAGTTCGCCGTTGTTGTTGACGACGGGAAGCTTGCCCTTCTTGGACTCGCACAGGATGCGGTTGGCCTCCTCAAGGGTGACACCCTCATGGGCAATGACGAGGTCGGTGGTCATGCAGGCCTTGAGGGGGGTGGAGTGGTCGCTGACGAACTGGATGTCGCGGGCAGTGACGATACCAACCAACTTGGAACCGAGCTTTCCGTTTTCTGCAAAGTTGATAATCGTATAAAAAAGAATAGAAGAATGAGGTTAGGATCAAAAGAAAAAGCGATCAATTGCTTCGCAAACAAAATAATAATAATGATAATAATAGCAATAAAAAAAGTGTTCCCTTACCGGTGATAGGGATGCCGCAGAATCCGAAGCGATCCTTGATGGCCAGAACATCGGCGACGGTGTGGCTCTCGGCCAAGCAGACCGGGTCAGTGATGAAGCCGTTCTCGAACATCTTGACCTTGCGGACCATGTCTGCCTGCTGCTCTGGCGTGCAGTTGTGGTGGATGATACCAAGACCACCGAGCAGCTATTTTTTTGAGGGAGCAGATAAGGTTTGACTATCGTGTGAGCATTGGCTGCAGCCGCTGGAAGATAAGACCCAAACCAACCCAAATAAAGGAATTTGCGGGGAAAGTGAAAGCAAAAACAATAAAGGCAATAAAAGCATGAATCAATCAGCATAACGGGATCAGATTCACACTTACAGCCATGGCAATGGCCATGTCAGTCTCGGTGACCGTGTCCATGGGCGAGGACAGGAAAGGGGTCTTGAGGGTGATCCTCTTGGTGATCCTAGACTCGAGCTGGACGGCATGAGCCTGGAAGCCGATGTAGCCGGGCAGGATGAGGAAATCGTTGTAGGTCAGACCACCCTGGGTGATAGAATCCATCAACTCCTCGGCAGAGAGACCATCACGACGGTTCTTGCTTCCGGCAGCCTTGAGGTCTTGAAGGGCCTGGGCAGGGTCAGCGTACTGGGCTTGCACGGTCATGATGCGTCCTTAATATATGGATCGGAGGAGCGAGAAGGGGAGAGGGGGAGGGAAAGGGAGGAAGCGAAGGGAAAGGGAAAACGTGTGGTGGATGTGAAAGAGTGACCCCAGAAAAAAAAAAAAAAACCGACCTCCAAAAGAAACCTCAGTGCCGAAAAGAAAAACGACGAGTTCTTTATAGGGAAAATACACAGTCACGGTAGGCCGCTTTTTCTTTTTTTTTCTGAGTAAATATCAACAAGCCACGGTATGACTGAGTAGGAATTCTAAACTTTATTTCTTTCCCGCATCCGTCGTCTCAGGGGAAAGGTCTCAAGCGAAAACGATCTGAGGCTCCTTGAGATAGACCAGTAGGCGAAAACAAAGACACGAATTGAGCGAAAAAAAAATAATTGTCCAATGGATCTGCCGTGCTGATAAATATCCCTGCGCCGAGCAATCCAAGATATCCGTTATCAAAGCATGGCATTGGGTCGAGGCCGCACACCTCATTCCCGCCTGTGCGAGATGGAAATTTTGCGTGAGCGAAAATGCGAGGAGGACGCTACATGCAAAGTGTTGGCATGTGTACAGATTATTCCACCAACTCGATACAAACATCTCCATAAGGCGCCGCTTGTGTTGGGCGCATCCTCCCCATTGTCGAGAGTGCTATGCATCGAGTAGAACCATGACAATAAAGATACCTTAAGATACAGTATCCTTAATTCGCGTATGGAGTCCAATAAGCAGCAGCAACAAGGACTCACTCAAAATATGGTAGAACGCAGCAGCAGCAACATCGCGCCGTCGATGGGCAGCAGTCACCTCCGAGAACATGAGCGAATTGGTCTTGGCATCCCTCAAGATCGAGCGCACGTATTCCAAAAAGTTGACGGTCTCTCGCTCAATGATAGCGCGTTCCAGAGTTTCACCAGGTTGCTCCTGATACTGCTCCCCCATATCCATAAACAGGTCATGGACATCCACTGACGAATCCGGGCCGCCTCCGTCAGCATACTGTCGACTAGGAGGACGAGAACTCTCGCGTATACGAGAACCAGACCGACTCCTTGGCGAGGCACGGCGATCCCTGCTCGTCGGGTCGTTCATCAGCTTCCGAAGATCCAAAGACGATCGGCCCGTTTCTGAAATCCTTCGCTGTCGCTGAGTGGATCTGCCTGTCAATGGATCAAATATGGTTTCAAAGTCGTGCCGGATATGATCGGAAGAAGGGGTCGAAC
This sequence comes from Gamsiella multidivaricata, assembly GCF_025024155.1. NCBI lineage: Eukaryota > Fungi > Mortierellomycota > Mortierellomycetes > Mortierellales > Mortierellaceae > Gamsiella > Gamsiella multidivaricata. The sequence goes on from NW_026251757.1 coordinate 203,048, forward strand.
GCTCGCTTTGAGTGTCGGCGCTTGAATGTAGATAATCAATGGACCATGGCATATGGTTGCCCTGCCTGCTGCCGTAATTGCTGCCGCTGCCATTACTGTCCAAACCAATGCCGCTGGCTCCTAGATCCACAGCTATGCCGCCAGTGTCTGTGCTTGTCTGACGACGTCTAACCTCAGGCTCTGGCGGTTCCTCCATAAAATCAGCAAGAGATCCCTGATCCAGAAACAAGGCCGTATAGTTGTCAAAGACATTCTCCTGCCGAGCTTCCGTTTGATCCCTTAGTGCTTCAGGACGATCGCCAAGTGTGCGTGCGCTTGCTGTGCTCCAGAAAGACGCTAAATCAGGTCCAAAGTTAGACACCGAGAGAGGTTGAACAAGGAGATCCTGAATGCGCACTCTGGCCACTACTACAGCCTCCTTGTCTTCCCGTTCTCGAATCAGCTTTGCCTGGTTCTTAATATAGTTGTCCCTGCTTGCATAGATTTCTTCGCGTGTGAGCATAGTTTGTTCGTCTATCACCAATCTCACTCGCTTTTGATGCTTTTCTCCGCTCCGCTGTCTCTTTCGAGGCACGATCGCATCATCATCCGCATCAGGGATCGCTACAAGGACTTGACCGTTGTCGTCGAACGGATTATCGATATTTAATCCTTGGTCGTCGCGCCCAGGCTCTGCGGACCTTCTGCCGTCCTCGATTCTCGGGTGCTTTCCAAGTGCACTGCTGACATCTGGTGCACGTGGAACCATGGAGATATCATCGAATCCTCGGAAGCCAACATCAGGCATAGTATCAACGAAGTTCCCGTTCTCATCAAAGAACAATCTACATTCACGACAAAAGTAACACGATTAGCGAAATCATTCATCGCACTTAATGACACGTTCAATCCAAGGGATAGCGTGCTTACCCACTGTCATCAGTTACGAGGGCGTCGTTCATCAGTCCAGCGCCAAAGTCGGGCCTCATTTGCAATCCGTGCCTTATGGAGTTTTCTTCCAATGTAATCTTGCGACGTCTCTCGTCCATAGCTGGCATCAGCAGCACTATGTTTTTTAGTGTTTTTGTCAAAACATCTATGCTCTGCGGCATGACCACAAGTAAGAATTATCAGGGTTGTGCTTACATTCGCTGTGCGAAGACTGAGTATCGGATCCGCTGTCTCCAAGGTTCCATGATGCAGACCGAGTGGCCCATCCAAACTCGACAGCCAATTCTCTGCTGCTGTTATTGCGCTTTTACCCAATAGTAAAGAAACAAAGAAATGGCGTTGTCAGTCGTTAGGATTTGCATTGGTATTTTCAGGATCGACAAGAAAGCTGAAAAATAATGGGCACTCTGGTATACCGCTGCTTCCAGCACGAAATCCTGTGGAATCTTGGTCGGCCGAAAGATGTCTTCCTCGATTGCCAGGTCGTAGTCGAACGTAATCACATTCAACCTATACAAAAAAAAAAAAAAAAAAAAAAAAAACGGCGGGAAGAAGACACAGGAGGCGCTTGTTAGCAAAAGACGTGTATTTTCCTGAGTACAGGCAAACAACGTTCGGTTGGTTCTTACTTTGCTTTGGGGTTCACCAAGTCTACTTGCTCTGACTGCATTACGGCCAGATCCCGTCTCAAACGGACCCACATGCTGTTGACATCAGCTTTTAGATCAGGTGAAAAGACAAAGCAGGAACTGATCATTATTTCGCTGATGTATGAGGGGAGTCAATGTCAGTGCAGGCGGTGGTGGCACGGATTGTAAAGACTTACAGTAATAAAAGTTGTACTGCTGGTTGTAGACACGAACGATTCCCACCATCAGGTTCGACGAGAATCTGAGTGCAAAGGGCTCTGGTGGTTGAGAAATATCTTTGCTTCCGGGATGCAATGGACCGTAGAGAGAAAGACAGATATAGGTTATGATAAACCTGAGCATCATGGCTATGAAAGCCGACCGATCCTGGCTTTCAAATGACATACCAGGTCTTCACGATGTTGACGCCGTTGACCTCCTTCCTCGACAGTTTATTGCAACGGGATCCCATAGTTGCCATCAACCTTGATAGCACAAGAAAAAAAAAAAGCGCGTCATCTTCAGGGCCTTTGAACGAAAGAAGACCCCAAGGAACGACTGGTTTCGACAAAGCTGACGGGGCACACATGTATTGCGTACCAGATGAGGCCGAGACTGTTGTCTTTGCGGACAAGGATGTCTTTGCTATAGAACATGGTGGCGGGTGGAAGAAGAGGGATTTGTGGATGTTAAAGAAGGCGGACGGGGAAGGAGGAGAGATGCCAGCAAAGACGCGTTTAAGCTGCGGACAGTGCTGGTTCCATACGTGTCTGAGTCGCGTTGTGTACGTGTGCTTTTCAACCGACTCAGTACACCCCTGCCTGCGCAGCTGTTTGTGGAACCATGCTCTTCGGGCCACAGGAGGCTCTCTCATTCCCACGTTTAGCCCATCACCTCATCGACCCTTCTTTTCCTCATTCTCCATCATTCCTCGTTCCTCATCCCCCACAGGACAATGTCTCCATCCCAGCAGCCTGACTCATCTGCTCCTTCCTTACTGGCCCATATCTCGAACGAGACCGCTTGCTCCAGCTATCTCGCAGAGCTGGTCAGTGAGCTGCCCCTGGCGTCATCCCAATTCGGCATAGTCCTTAGCACGGCCCTAGGAAACAGAGAGAACCCAAGCAATGTGCGTCCGAAGCGTCCGGGCCAGGATACCGCACTCGAATCAGGATTCGAGGAGCCGCATTACCGAGCAATTCCTATACCTGTCGAGGATACATCCACAACTACGGAGATGGACGTGACACTTTCGGGACATGCAACGACGTTCTATGCCCGCTGCGAGGATCTCCTGATGCGCGCTGCAGTCCGTGCAGCTGACACGGCCGACACGGCCGATGGCGGTTCTGATGCAGACAAGGCGACGGCGGGTAATTTCGCAAGGGCATTGGTGACCAAGCCTGTGGATCCAATCGTTCAGGGACACTGTCGAAATGTGCTGACTGTTATCTCTAATATCCTGGAGCATCAAGCAGCTAAGAGGGCACGTCTTGGTAAGAAGATGAAGAAAAAATGCCGTTTTCTCATCTTTGTTTTGCGCTCGCTAAACTTGCTCCCTTACGACCCTGATTGTAGGCAAGGAGGAAAACGTGCTGGACGTGTTTTTCTGTGTCAACGATATCTGGCGACAACCGCTGGAATCTCTTCCCGGGAAGCTGATCAGGATTGGCAATCGCGCTGTTAAGTTTGTGATCTCGGAGGAGGAGCTCCTGAAACAAGAGTCAGAGGTTCAGCAGAGATGCCAGCAACTGGAGCAAAAACAGGGACTGGTCCTCGAATCCATGAAGGAAAGTGATGTTCAGTTGATGATCACACTGAACAAAGTCTCATACAGTGAAGAGTACGGCAAGCACATTATTAGACACTCGCGCTGTTTCCGAGATAAGGATGGAAACATGGTCGCTTGGGCAGGAACCCATGGGGATTGTAAGTGGTGACAGGCATGATGATGGTTGAACGCGTATATGCTACCTAGATACCTAGATTGAGCTGCTTAGCATCCGAGTTCTATTGTTACCTCCCTCCGTTTATCGTATCCTAATGACTAGTTTCCATCGCGGCATTGCACGTTATGCCAGAATACCGCAAGATGGGTCTTGGGCGTTTGGTGCTCAATGCTCTCGCATTGGTTCATGTGCGTCTCGCTCACGAGATCTTGACCACACTTGGCGGCAAGAGCAACGGCGATATTTCGCCCTCGACACTTTATGCACATGCGGACTGTTTGGAGGATAATCTTCCTACAATGCTTTTTATGGAACGCTGTGGATGGCGTCGTATTGGCAACTACCTCTGGCTTGGGATGTATAACAAGGATGCTCCTGAGCCCGTATGGAAGTAAGCACTCGCATTAGAGCTTGCATATTTAAAGGAACCGCTTTGAATAAAAGTATCACCCACCATATCCTCCCATAATAAAGGAAGGTCCCTGACGAAAAGATGAAGAACATGCGTAGCTCTATTCCCCCTTGAACACGAATTTCTAGTGCAACACCGATTTTATTTCCTCTGTGTTCCATCGCTCTTCGTAGCGGGTTTCATGCACAGCATCACATTCCTCGATTTACCGGGCCTTGAGAGATGAAGACTGATGCGGTACTATGCTATCGCATGTTGTCTTTATTCTTTACACCTCTATATTATTGTCAGTTCCGCTATCAAGTTAGCTCTACCACTATGACGTAGGCTAAATCGCTCCCGAGATGGATCCATCTCTGCTGACTCTTGTGGACAGTACTGCTGCATGCTTATATGCAGGATCCAACGAGGGAAGGAACCGGTTGAGGAGGTTCGTTTCGCGCACTGTATTCCATTCTTCACATATGCGTCCCCCTTTCAACGAGGAAAAAAAATAAAATAGCTGAGACTTTTTCAACCCCGCGTGTACCATATGCAGGATCCTTCCCTTCATATACACAGATGGTTGCTGTTAAGGAATGCCCAGTTGTGGTCTGTATCTGTCCCCTTTTGTGAAAAGCATCGATAGTTAACAATCGCTCGGGAGATATATTTTTTTGTTTTGGATGCGCGAACTACTCTTCCTTGTATCATTCACATATCTTGGTTCGAACCCAAGCGCTGTCTTTTGGTTCAAGACCCTACCTATCCTTCGTCTCTTGATGGATAACACAACGAAATCTCAACCAGCATCTTCACCGGCATCAAACAGAGCCCCAGGAACAAACAATCACTCCATTCGAAGCTTTGACGACTTCAGAAAGCCCAATGGCGACCACAGACACGGCAACAAACACTAGTTCTGGAAAACATGGAGAGGCAGAGGCACAGAGACCTGGTTCAAGATGATATCGCAGGCCCAAAATTGATCCACTCTCTCGAAATTTCGATATTCTGTTCCTGGTCTTCCAGCACCTCCGACAAGGCCGCAACCGTACCACCCACTCCACTTCCTCCGCCTCCTTCTCCTCTTCCTCTTTCTCTTCTTCATCCTCCGCTTCATCTAGCAATCCATACGACTTTGCAGCCCTGAACCGCTCACATACCGCCTCAAGCACCGCCTCAACCCTCACTTCTGTCAAGACCACCGCCGAGAGTCGGATATACAATCTTGTCCAGGACACCTTCTCAAACCTCGTCCTCGTTAACAGCGCCTTCGCGAAGGCTGGGTTACCCTTTCTGTGGGAATGACCGAAAATTAGGACATGTAGGCAACTTGATCGATTCGCCTACACACTCGAGCACCACGGGCGACACTATGTCGGACTCATTCGCGAACTTGTGGTCAGACAAGGCACGATCCCTGACCCCACTCAGGGGAGTCTTTGGTGGGGCCATGCGCGCTGCCGCGCAATTCTGTCGAAAATCGCAACAGCAGGTGGGCGTCTTCCATATCTGGATTGCAATTGGGCAGGATCGCCGTTCGACCACAATATGATGCGAGGGCTGACGGAGACATTGTTCAGAATGCTGAGGGCGCTTCGGCTAGCACCTTTACAGATGCCATCAAAAAAGCAGTGTCTAGACGAAACCGATTTTAATAGACTGATTAGTTACTGTCCCGACCTGGAGTCGTTAGAACTGGAAAATGGGTACCAGATCACCAACAGGTCTACGATCCATCTGCTTGTTACCTGTCCAAAACTCGCTCATTTTGTGTTTGCTTCAACTTGGATGCCTGGATGGATCGATGCGCTGGATATGGGGTACGGCGAGAACTTGCATTCAATCAAGATTTATGAAAAGCAATCAAAACATGAATATTCCTGCTCTGAGCAGGACTTTCAGCTGGACGACTTCTCATTCCATCCCTTCGTCCTTCGGAAGCTGGAATCGATCAGTTTGGAGAGCGGTTGTAGCGAATATGTGGAGGCACACTTCTCAAGACCACAACTCCCCGCCCTCCGATCTCTCCGAATCCTTCATCCCTCCAACGCTGTTCTCTATATCCTATCCCAACGTCTTGCTGCGCAGTTGACCATATTCAAGACGAAGCTGAACGAGCGGACTGATCCAAAGATATACAGGGCGTTCTCTCGCAAGACAACTTCACTGCAGTCGCTCGATTGCAGTCCCAACCCGGTAATGGGTCTTCTGGGCCGCAACATCACGACCCTCTCTGCCAACAGCTCTCTTCGGCTTTTGGACAGTATTGCAGAGCTCTGCCCGAACCTCGAGAGCCTGACGCTCTGGGGCGGGAGTATTTCCAGGGATCCATGTCACCGTATCCGGTCGGATCCACAGATGGGGATGATCTACGTGATTGAGATGTGTCCGATTAAGCGGGTACGACTCGTGAACGCGTACCTGGGTCTCGGCTCACAATTTTGGCAGACGTGTGGCGAGTTTGGGAAGGGGCTGGAAATTTTGGATATTGAGTTGCTGGATTGTAAGGGGATGAACTCGTGGGGCATGTTTGAGGGATTGAGGGATTGTGAGAGGTTACAGTGGTTACGGTTGACCGAATTACTGGGCGTTCGAAAAGAGGTAGGTTCTTGCAATCTTTTTCCAGTTTCTGAACACCTCTCGCATAGGACACAATTATTAACCTTTGTTTGCCTACGGCCCTTGCTTGTGTATAGGTGATTATATCATGTCTGGAGGATTTGAAGCGATTGTGCGCGTTGTATCTGAGCATCCCTGATATGGAGACTGGATGTTTCTCGATATCGATGGAGGAGATCGTATCGCTACTGTCGTCCTTCCGCGAGCTGTCCGAGGTTCATCTGATAGTGCCCAAACCATGCCCTAATTCAGCGACGACGACACCTCGGAGTTCTTTGGATATGGGTGAACAGGAGAAGAAACAGTGTTTTAAACTGCCGTTGGCTCGTGCGGAACCGACCATGGTGTTCAAGAACGCATTCAACCAGAATATTTATGGGCGAGTCGAATGGTCTGTGCCCGGCCTTGGATACTACTAACAGAATAATAAAAAAACATACACACTGACATCAAGTAGAGCCCTGTCGACTATCGGTTTGCATCGTCATTTAGAGAGCTCATTGCCACGCTTTCACTCATTATTTTCCAAAAAGCCAAAAAGTACGGTGCCATACCATACAAATTCTCATCCTGGTACCGCTCCCAGGTCGAATCAGGATCCTGGTACCTGTTTTTCACAGCTGGTAGATGACAATAGAGCTTCAGTTTTATTCCGATATGCAATCCCATCGTTTGTGCGGCGTGATCCTGAGTCGTCCTGAAGTTGTGGCGGGTGCAGAGCTCTGCCTTAGATTGTTTCCAATTCATAAACCTTGTTTTATTGCGATACATCTCCTCTTTTCTTCTTGTGCTTCGCCCATTCATCCACCGAAACAAAAAACAAAAAAATCTGCCTGTCATCTACGACATTACCGCACTTTCTCACCCATAAAAGTAACATAATAGCTACCCGAGGGTATACCGTGGTAGTTCGTCATTACCCATTGACATTTGCTCAACTCTAAAAGGGAACATCACCTTGATTGCAAAAAAAAATATCGTAAAGAACTCACTCCGCCCCTGAGATTCCCGACCCGAGCTTGTAGCGTGCCCCTCCATGAACCGCGCGTACTTTGACACACCTAAGGAGCGTCTCCCTCCTCTCGACACCACCACCGCGCTCCTCAGGAAGCAGCCTCTCGTCCACACTCACGCCTTCGCTGACGGTGTCGCAAAACCACGTCACACCTGGAACACCACCGCAACCCTTGATACCTCCCAACCACAGACTGCAAAGTCACTGACACCAGGTCTGGGCACATCCACGCCCACACCTTCGACATCTTCGACATTGGTTACACCCTGGACCCGATCCAGGTATCATACACATCTTGCGGTGTTCAAATATGATGGGCAAGATCTTCTGGCAACAGATATGTCGCCAATGACAGCTTCGTATGTTTCTCCAGCGTGTTACTCCCCTTATGAGAAAAGAACCATCGACCGTAACGATCTTGCCCTCTCTCCTTCTATAGCCTCCATCACCGGTATAGGAGGAGTTTTACAAAGATCGCGGTCCAAGACTTGTATCGCTTTTTCTGCTATAGAAACGGTTCAATTGTCTTCGCCGGATTCTAGGATATTGGAAGATATTGAGCAGAATGCGAAAGACCCCATGATGCCGTTACGGGACTGGCTCGAGAGTATTAAGCCAACGGTGGTAGTGGACCAGAGTAAACAGGGTCGTCAACAACAACAACAGCAACAGCGGGAGCGGGGAATGAAAGGAGGGAACTGTGGGTCCCAGGATGCAAAAGAGCAGGCGGGATTATATAAGAATGATAATGATGCTCGAAAAGAACCAGTGCCAACACCAGAATCGGTAAAGCGGTATTCGCAGCAGAGTCATGCATACGGAGATAGACATGAGCATTTGCAGAGAAAAGGCCAGAAAGAGAGGCGAAGGCGACAGCGACGACGGAGGTTCCGCAAGTTGATTCTTCGAGGCGAGATGTACTCTGCAGCAACACGTGTCAAATCTTCAACACGGACGCTACCTTTGCCACCCACGTTCATCTCCAGGCTTGAAGTCGCGGCCGATGCGGCAGTGGAGCGCATATCGGATCTATACTCCCAATGTCAAGGACTGCTCTCGCTTCAGCAGCAACAGCAACAGCAACAGCAACAGCAACAGCAACAGCAACAGCAACAGCAACAGCAACAGCAAGATGCTTTTCTGAAAGGAATGAGAGAAGAGGAAGGTGGGAAGAACTGTCCTAGCAGCGCCAGCGAGTCCAAGGGTAAGGGTATTGTAGGCGGCGGAGAAGTCGTAGGAGGGAGAGGAGGAGGAAGGATGAGTGTGGGGAAAGGAGACTTAGTGCTGGGGAAGGATGGCGAGATGATGCCGTGGTTGCAGGAGGCTACCCGAATGATCGGGGTGTTAGAAGTGCGGCTCCTAGAACTGGAGGAGGATTGCAAGGTAACAGCTAAATGTTCTCTATTCACTCTCGTGTCTGAACCTATCCTTTTCCGTCTACATTTCGAATTGCAATACTAAAAACACTTCCCTCTCTCTCTCTCTCTCTCTCTCTCTCTCTCTCCCCATGTACATGGTTTGATCATATCAAATGTTACGCAGTCGCTCCCGCTATACGAACAAGATCGTGCCCGAATGATCCAAGTCATCCAACAACTTAACTCCATTGTCCAGCAGGACCAAGCCTGGATCCAGAACACCGAGAATGCGATCCAATGGATAGCTGTCGCACTCGAGGAGGCCCTCCTTTCCTCCTTACATCCCTCATCTGGTCTTCCTGATAGATCTAGGGGCGAACGCCACAAAAGTGAGACAGTATTGAAGCAAAGATCGTATTCTGAGGGGGTCATGCCCTCTCTGATAACAGCTGAAGCTATAGTAACGGGGGTATCGGCGACACAGCAAAGCGACTCAGCCGATGATACCCAGCTTGAAGGCACGCGACCGCAGAAGATCGAAAATGGTGAGCGACGGAGCCTACAGACCCGATACTCGAACGCCATCCTGGCGGCACTTCGCCACCTAAAGTCCATCGAGCATTTCCCCTCGATGGTGGACGGGGCCACGACAAGTGTCCAAGGGACTTGCAAGGAAGCGAATCCGCCGAACCTGACTCTGGATGAGGGGCTCGAGACTGCGAGTATGATCAGTCTTGCAAGTGATAAGCATCCGAGCAACATGAACAACCGATCGACAGAACTTGAGGATTTTGAGATGGACAGACGCTGCGCAGGAGAAAGCAGCGATGGAGGTAACACTGTGACCGACGAGTCTGCACCCCCTAGAACTGGAGAGAGGCCGGGGTTGACTGAGGACCAGGGGCCGGAAGCCATACATACAGGACGAAACCCCACGACGGGTTCAATTACACGCCAGCACCGGTCCATTTCTACTCCTAGTGCTCCCCGGAATCTCTACCATTCAATCTCCTCCACCTCACTCCTGGCGACCATTTCCGGGAGCTCCCAATCACTACAGACCGACCTAGACGATTGCCTAGTGGACGAGCGTATATACCTGAAACAACATATTCAAGCGATTGAACGGCTACGGATACAAGAGCAGGCCCGACATCGCTGGGCGGAAAGCGTGCACACACAGCTGGTTGAGGATCTGATCAGGTTCTCGAAAGAGCTTTTGTGGAGTGTGGATGAATTGACGTGTACGCAGGCTGCGGTAGTTGAGGCGAGTGAGAGTACGGTGATGACGTTCCGAAGCCTTGAGGGAGCTTTCAATGGGGCGAGAGATACGGAGGAAGAAGAGAAAGTGGAGAGGAAGAGGATGATGGAGGCGTCGTGCAAGGCGGTGAAGGAGAGTATGGCGATGGTGGAGCAGGGGGTGAAAAGGATGAGGACACTCGCAGCGGATTGTGTAGGGATCCTGGAGTTGACGCAGCGGGAGAGCGCAGCGGTGAATGGAGCAGAGGTGTTGGAGCAGCAGGGGAGTAGTGTTGATGTGTCAGACTCGGTTACTGACAACGGAAGCGCGGAGCCTGTGGGGTTAGTCGTGTCTGCCAAAATGCCTTTGTCACCTCATTTGCCTGGTCACACCTCGTCCTCAAACACTCTGCCATCGATATCGACCGCAGGTGCAGCAGTAACAGAAGGAGCGGAGGTAGGAACAGCTCTAGCATCAGATCAACTGTCATCATCGATATTCGTGGACGGCATCGCACTTCAGGAGTTCGAGTCGCACCTTAGAGCACTCCGTTCAACCAGCGCCGCCGATACAACCTGGCGAAAACTGAGCTTGAGATTCATCAAGCAATCCATTGCCGATAGTACGGGCACCTTGCAGAGCACTTCTTCTATGGGTATGGACATGACGACGCCGTTTATGAAGCGTGTAATGGCGGAGGATATTCACCCGTGCGTGCTGATCCATCGGCAGAGTGCGCCAGTGTTGGCCAGGCAAGGAAGATGGGTGGGTTCGTTCCTTTTGTCGGCAGTAGCAGCGACGACAACGGCGAAGATAGGAGGGGGAGGATATTCGAGCGCGAGATGCGTATCCGGTCCGTCAATATTATGGCTGCGGCGGTTGCTGAAGGCCATGGAAAGAAACGCGTGCGAGATCGAGGTTTGGAAGACGACCTATCATCACCAATCACAACAGCTGCAACCACAAAGATCCACGTCGAACGGTTCTGCAAGTACTGTCTCTGCCAAAGATGATGCAACGACAACATCCCAAGGAGCATGCTGCCTATGTGGAATAGTCCGTCCATGTGAGTTCCGTCTCCGTCTCGTTGATCAGGACCCTGTCTCCAAACCGAACCGCCGCAAAGCTCGCAGTTCTGTCAGTGTAGTACACGATTCTTCCACCTCGGACGTGACTTCGTCGTGCTCGAATTACCATCCACTCGACCGATTCTGTCGTGACCGGATCGTGGCTGTGTGCGATTTTTTTACGTTTATGGGACACCTCCGGCAGGGGCTGTTGGATCACCAATCGAATTTGGAGTTGTTTAGGAAGGTGGTATGGTTGAGACAGCGGATGGGGTGTGCGAGGATTGGGTCGAAGGATATTGTACTGGCGGCGCAGAGGGTCTAATTAGTGGATGCCGTGAGGAAAGGAGGGTCTAATTCGTAAAATAAAGGCACATGGGTAGCATTCATTTGGGCCAAGCAAATAAAAAAAAGCTTGTCTTCTTTTGTTTTATTGGTTGATAATTCTAGCGCGTTGACTCCTCGAAGAGAATTCTCATTCACAGGCATATCACATATATGGCATACATATTCAATTCTTGTTTATAACCTCCATCGACGCCGAACGGTCTGTGTCATTGTCATTCGGAAAGAAATCCTGAGCGTGCTTGATCCCACATATGAGTGCCTCAAGATTCACCTGTGCGCGAACGAGATTCTGAGTCGCATCCGAAAGATTCCTCGCGGTCGCGATTAGGTTATTAGCGGTCTGATCGAGTGCTTGTTGAGTGTTCAGAAAGGGTTTTGTGGCCACGTTGGAGAGTGAGCGATGGGCCTTGTCGAGCGTTTGGGTCAGGTTTTTGAGGTCTGTTGAGGACGGGGACGGGGACGGGAATGGGGAGAGGGGCTGGTGTTGCTGGAGATGTGGCAGGGTGGTGGAACGGCGTGGTGTGGGCGTTGAAGATATGGATGTTGCCATTGTTTTTAATTGACTCGTTTGGTTTACTGTGATGATGCCGAGGTTTGGATGTTTATGTGTGTGTAAGCGATGCTATGGAAGGACGATAGAAAGGGTTAGAAAACATAAAGAGACCGGAAAAAAAAAGAAAGGCGGGACCCTGCCTCGGAGTGCATTATTGGATGAGTTTTGCATTCGTCAGAGAAATGGCTCCTGCCCCTGATAGAGAGATTGAAATTAAGAGAGACATCTTAAGAGCCCAAGAGATCAATCGATCGGAAGTGGAGAGAGAGATAGGAAGATGAACCAGGAAAGGGGCGATAAACACGTGGTGGAGTAAAGCGGATGTACCTGTATGACATACAGGTACAGGTTACCCAAGGCATTCGAAAGACCACAATGGAGAAAAAAAAAAGAAGCAAAGAACCTTCGGTCAAGAAATTTCGAATGGAGCAATATGTCCTTCTTTTGAGAGGTTTTACTACGGTGCAATTAACGCTAAAGACCTATTGCACACGACAGTGGGACAGAGGAGACCTCTGTGGCTCCTTTTTAATTTATTCGTCCATTCACTCCTTCGTCCACCTATCTTATCCACCGCACAATCGGCTCCAAAGAAACAAAAAACCAGCAGATCGAAAAAGAAACACCCTCCAGCATCTCCACTTTCGCCGTAAATGCAGCTGTATTTCACGCTGTTACCGCCAATTCCATCCCATGGTACTCATAGTATCCATAGTATAAAAGTAATACATAGCCTACTGGGTTTGCTGCTTCTTCTCTTTTCGCCTTGTGGCATTCTCCTCCTCCTCCTTGCCTTCCTTTGACTTCAATTGCAATCTCCTCCTCTTCTCGTTTCTGTCCTCTGCTGCTGGCTCTCGTAATATTTACCCTGCCTAAGTGGTTCTGACTTGTTCCGAATCTTCCATTCCTTCCATCCTTCCACTCATTCAGTCCTTGACCAGTTCAATCAGTCAGCCGGCTCAGCCAACCAACCAGCAACTGAACACCCTCACCACCTCACGCTCTTATTTCTGTTACACTCTTCTCTAATTTTTTTTAAAAGTAACACCTTCTCGACAGTTACCTCCTGTTGTCCCATTGCACCGAAGCAACGAATCCATTCTTCAACCGCCTTCTGCCATTCCTCAGTCAACATGCGTGTCATTACAATCCCTGTCCTTGAAGGTATAGAAAACATCCTATCTATCTGGCTCAATGAGCAATGGCCATGAATTACCTTTTACTATAAGAGCTCGTTGAGGGAGAAGGAGCGTGAGAGGAGCAGAGGGGAAGTGTGAAAGAAAATAAATAGTCGACCTAAATGTTGACACGCTGTACCTTATTTTCGCCCATCACAACACTGCACTCTTTTACGCGTTATTTGTGTACCAAACAGTTGCCCTTCCCGAAACGCGCTTCGTCTACTCATAATTTCCATATATTTTGCTTTTTCCGTATGACAATTATCAGACAACTACTCATACATCATCCTCGATGAAAAGACCTCCGAGGCCGCCGTCGTCGACCCAGTCGAGCCCCAGAAGCTCATGCATATCTTGCAACACCTCGGCGCAAAATTGACCTCGGTCCTCTGCACACATCACCACTGGGATCATGCCGGAGGCAATGTCGATTTGATCTCAAAGAAGCCAGGTCTGGCGGTCTATGGCGCAGATGCGCGGATCCCCGAGATCAATTACGTGGTTAAGGATAAAGAGGAATTCAAAATCGGCAACATCACGATCCAGGCGTTGTGGACGCATTGTCATACGAAGGGTAGCATCAGTTATTATGCGAAGGATGATACAGACAGGGCCGTCTTCACCGGCGACACTCTGTTCTTGAGTACGTTTCAATTGTGTGGGGAATGAGATGCGCAAAAAGAGATTTTTTCTGCAGTTCGCTGACATGTGTCTTATTGTTCGATTTGCTTGGCCTAATTTTTTTTTTGCATAGGTGGGTGTGGTCGATTCTTCGAGGGTACTGCAGCAGACATGTACAACAGTCTGCTTCACATCCTGGCTACCCTTCCTGTAGAAACCAAGGTCTATTGCGGACATGAATACACAAAGGCCAACCTTCAGTTTGCACAACATGTCGAGCCCGATAACCCACATGTGGCCCAGAAATTGCAGTGGTGTATGGATGAAAACGTTAAGATCACGATCCCAGGAACCATTGGCGAGGAGTTGCTGTGCAATCCCTTCCTTCGTGTTAAGTAAGAGCCTTTTGTGTTTTCGAGTTACCCTTGGAGGAGGGAGGAAGAGGGAAGGGTTTATTTGAACAGGGGTCACTTGATATGCCGTGAGAGTACTAATGCACGATTTCTTTTATTGCTTCTAGCGAGCCTTCTTTACAAGCATTTACGGGCAAGAGCGATCCTATCGATGTGATGCATGTCCTCCGAGAACTGAAGAACAACTTTTAAACCCGAGAAGTAAAAAAACCCTCCCTATAAAAAACCATAACCTTCCCCCCCCCCCCCCCCCCCCCCTTCCCAATAAAGGACAAGACCAAGTAGCTATGGAGGATGTCGACACGAAGCTGGCTTCTGTCACCGTCGTCCTCCTTGTCTATTTCTATCAATTGCTATTGATTGCTCTGATTTATGAATGCGGAGGCAGTTCAGCAGTCCTATGAAAAAGAAAAAAAGAAAAAATAAACATAAACAAAGTGCACACAAAAGAGTAACAGCAATAGATTCCCTGCACTTTGTTCTCAACCTCAACCTCATCACTCACCTTTGACCTCACCATGGCATTCCGAAAGAAAAAGATATTCACAAAGACGAAGCTGAAGTCAGCACTCTTCAAGATGCAGGATACCCACCAGAAGCGTCAGCGTGCAACAGAGATCCGGGACCAGAAGGAAGCCGCCCTTGAAGCAGGACCCAAGAAGAAGGCCAAGCTGCAGGGTGCGAACGGCGGTATTTCGTCCGCAGCTTTGAAGGCCCAAAAGAAGGCCATGTCAAAGCTGCCTCCACCGCCTTATTTCGACTACGATACGATCCTGCTTGTGGGAGAGGCCAATTTCTCGTTCGCAAAGTGCCTGGCGCTGGAGATTTTGAACCGCGGGGATACGATTACGGCGACGACTTTAGATTCGTTCACGAACATGACAGAGAAATATGAGGACGCACAGGAGAACGTAAAGGAGTTGGAGGATGCGGGAGCAACGGTGCTGTTTGAGGTAAACGCTACGAAGTTGAGCAAGATCAAGAGCTTCAAGGGAAAGCGGTTCTCGAAGATCGTCTTCAACTTTCCTCACGCAGGTACTGCTGCCATAACTAAAAAAAAAAAAAAAAAAAAAAAAAAAAAATCGCCAGCAAGGAATCGTTGTAACGCATCACGTCGATCACCTTTTCTGACCTTCAGTTGCTCTGTATTTCCTTCATTAGGCGCTGGCATCAAGGACCAGGACCGTAACGTCGTGAGCAACCAAAAGCTGCTGCGCGCGTTCTTCGAATCTGCAGCCCCATATCTCACAGACACCGATCTCGGCGACAAGAAACCTGGTGAGATCCATGTCACCGTTAAGACTGGAATTCCTTACGATCTCTGGAACATCAAGCGATTGGCAACTGGAACCGGTTTGTTGGGTGTCAAGACCTCATTCCCGTTTAGACCGGAGCAGTACCCTGGATACGAGCATCGTCGGACGATTGGATTCAAGGAGGGAGTGAGCCAGGGTGAGAATGCAGAGATCAAGGATAAGAACCCAAAGACGTTTGTGTTTGTGAAGAAAACAGCCAAGGAGGCGGAGACGGCCAGGGAGGAAGAGACGGCGAACCTGAAGAAGAGGAAGAGGGCGGGCGAGGATGTGTCGGACGAGGATGATGGCTAGGCCAGAGGAGGTCGTCCTAGTATCTGTCTTTGCCGCGCGCTTTTCTTGGTTTACTCTGGATATCACACATAACTTGTACACTAGCATTCTGTTCAGTCATTAAAAGGGCAGCTCATCCATTGTTAACACTGTTCATCATATCTGTACCAGAGTCGTCCTAGCCTCTTCCATGCTGAACAATGAGAATATGACATCGAAAGGGATCGTCCTTATTGTGATGCAAACGATCGGGGCATCCCTACGTTCATCTATCTGCCTTTCCTTTTCCTCCACATCGTAGTTTACACCGTTTCATGCATGCTGACCACATGGGACATCGAAAAAAAAAAATTGCCCGAGAACAGATGCGTCATGAGCAGATCGTAACAATAGCGCACAGTCCCCATTCCTTATAACGTTGCCAGTCGAGTCATTCACTCTTGGCCCTATTCTCGAAAAGAGCAAGAGAGCTACTGGATGCACGAGGACAGGACAATTGAACGGCCAAAGACATCTAAATGCCGAGGATCAAACAAAAAACGGAGGGTGCTGTGCGCTTTGGCCGCTCTTCGCAGTCTTTTTTTGTGGTAGAAAAGAGGGACGGATGCGTCCGGCCCTAAGACATCACACCCCGAGCTGTTCCGTTTGTCTTTGAGCTGGATGGCTCTTTTTGGTGTGCTGCAGGTGGGTGTCATCCATGTAGAAGACTGTGGCGTTTGATTTGTCTTGGGGGGCTTTTTTTGGACGATCTGCTGTCAAAGCGGGAGAACAGGGCTCCTATCTGGAGGGCACAAGACAGGTGTGCGTTTATCGTGTATCTATTGGGATCAATGGCGAGAAGATGGTCGTGTGTTATGTAGACTATAGTAGTTGTATCCTCAGGATATGAGTACACTAATAGACAGGACTATAGCCCCCTCCTCCTGCAGGTTGATGCTGCGTATCACTCAACAAAGGAATGGAGGGGTCGGGAGCCTTCAGCCTGCCTCTATTTTTGCGGAATGTAGAAACAAAAAGCGACAACTCACTGCAGAGCACTCAGCCTCTTCCTTATTATCCATGAGGGATGTGACGCATGCGTAGGGGTATGATGGAAAACGAATAACTTTATGTAGGGTTCTGCAGAGGAATGCTACTAGTTCCGTGAAGGATGTACCCGGGTGGTGGAGAAATATAATATAGCAACATACTGCCGCCTGGGGCATGTCAGTTCCCTTTTTCCGTAATTGCACCTTGCTGGTGGAATAATAAATGCAAGACCCGCGTCGTGTCTTGGGAGAAGAAGGATGCTACATCCTGGCCCCTCCCCCAAGAGAAGTTCCACTTTTAGATGCAACAAAGCGCAAAAGCCCCTGCCCCTTTCCCCTTCCCCTGGCATGTTTATTCGTTGACTGTGTCTATTTTTCTATTTTTCCTATTTGTCTATGTTGTTTGTTCCCATTGGCCCTCATAGCCCCTTTTTGTCTTGTCTTTGAATTAACGTCCCAACCTTACCAGACAGGCGAATGAGACATTCGAACCATAAGTCGCCGAGGAAAGGCCAAGGACCAAGCCAGTGTCTATGCCAGTGCCATGTAAACTAGGGTATGTGGACTAGACAGTGCGCACGCTTTCCTTTCTTATTTTGGCAGTGGCCTTTTTTTATTTGTCTCTGATTCCAGGCACGATTTTGCATGCTGTCCAAAGGACATTTCTCTCTTTTTCTTGATCTGCATTTCCTTCCCCTCTCTCTCTCTTCCATTCTCTTTCCTCTCTTACCTCTCTCTCTTCCTTTTCTCTCTTCCTTCTCTCTCTTCCCCTCTTTTCCCCTCTTTCAACTACTTGTGTCGACTAATAGCTCCTCCAATCGCCCATTCTCACTCGTCTTTATCCTATTTGTAATTCCTAATCATACCCCATCCTGTATCACTTCTTCCACTGTAATTATTCACACATCCACCATACACAACAAAGGGTAAAGAATCCTTTTGTTGTCCACAGACATCTCCCTCGTACATCTTCTCCTTCGCAATTCAAGCGATTAGTCTGTGTACTCATCTGCCTCTCACTTATTCTTTCCCTCCTCCTGCCTTGTTCCTCCCACTCTCCTCTATCTCTATGTCATCCTTGGCCTACCCACCATCCAATATTCCGCGCACCACACAGCAGCTAATCTCTGTAGATACCTCCTAGACTCATTTTACGCGCTACGAATCAAGAGCTGGTCTCGAAATTTCATTTCTAGTACCCTTTTCCCTCACTAAAGGTAGGGCCTATCCCACGAGCACGGGAAAAACGGAGGATTATGAAATTCTTCCTGTTCGCAGGGACACTTGTCATGTTTGATTACACGAGAATTAAAATTTGACTACGGGATAGAAAATAAACCTGACACGCTTAGACCCTTACGTTACCCTAACCCGCCACTTTTGCGATTCTATTTTTTAAACTAGCAGTAGCTGCAAGTGATCGTTTGCGACTACGGTCATAGTGTCCCAAAACACCAAAAACACACCAGATACTCCACTCTCCAAACTTCGCCCATCACACACACCCATTGTATATACAGCATCTCTCTACCCATGGCATCGTCTATCATTGCTTCTTTTCCTAATCCTTCATTCAATACCATCCCTCCCTCACTTTCATCCTATCGCCAAAATACAACCAACCCTCAGCAGCATACCACAATGACCAAGGACTCAATAACACCTGCTTCTGCCCCATTGCCGCTTCCCTCCCTGTCCGGTCCTATCCCCATCTATGACACACCCAACTCGCCACGTCGATCAATGTCGCCCATAAATGGCGCTGCCTCTGCAATGAAGAACTTTCTCCGGCGGAGGCGGGGCACCATCACCAGTAGCATTAGTAATAGCAGCAATAACGACAGTAACATCGAAACACAGCAAGACACCAACAGTACAAGCAGTAACAGCAGTAGCCACGATCAACCACTATCTGAATCACTCTCCCTTGGACTCGCTCAGTCGTTTGTCTTTGTAGGAGGATATGGTGTCGAGCCCGGAACGACAACGCTCGTCTATGATGTGGATTTGTCTTCTGAATGCGACTCTCCAACGTTCCCCAAGGACCAGGCCGCAGTCTTGAGTTCCTCCTTTGAGCCCGGCGAGTCGGTGACTAGCCTCGATGATTTGGCTTCGGAGGGATCGATGGAACAGGCGCCGACCTTCTCACAGACGATGATGGTCCACTTTGACGGTGACGAGACGCTTTCGATGCGCCCATCCGTGCGTCGAATCAGACGCTCGCGTCATAGGTCGATGACTGCCGGGGTACCGATTAACTGTGCGGAGTTTGCTACTTTGATGTCTATGGCCGCTTTAGACGCTGAATCGCCGAACGACTCGGACATGATGATGGCTGCTGCAACGGCTGCCTCAGTCCAGAAGAGATTGACGATGAGATCGATATCGATGGACAGTCTAATGTCGACCTTTACGTCAACGGCCGTTCAGGGGGAGGACGGATGTGAGATGAACGATGCTGTGTTTCAGGACCGCCAGGACCAACCCCAGCTCGAAGCACCATCCCCGGACAGCGCTAGAAGTAACGAGATTCAGAAGGGTGCTGAGGAAGAAGAGAAAACTGAGCTCGATGAGACAGATACGTGTGGTAGCAATTTGGACAGTGAGCTGGTTTGGTCGTTGGATGCGACGGACATGCCTGCGGAGAGTTTCAAATTGCAGTTCACGCTTGAGGATTTCAAGACTGATACAGAGGAGGAAGATAATGATGAGGCGGAGCAGAGCAAGGATGGTGATGAGGAAGAGGAGGAGCAACCTGCGGAGCGGCAGAAGCATCATGAAGAGCAATGGGCTGAGTATTTACAAACAGAAAAGAAGCAACAGCAACTCCAGCAGCATCAAGAACAAGAACAGCTGCAGCTGCGGCAGCAATTGCAGCCGCAACCGTCGCTGATCTACCAGAACTCTCTCAGGCTCCTGGTAGGACAAGCTTTCACGTCCTCAACTCCCTCAAACAGCAAAATGACTAGCAACGGCAACGAAAACAATAGCAGTATCAACGGTACTGCCAAGCGGCCAACCGCTGGTGCCGCCTCTGCACACCTCCAGAACACGCTCGAGGATCTTGAGAAGGAGATTGATGGGTTTCAATACAAGGAGTCTGACGAGATCGAAGGTCGCTCGGGCGCGTCTGTCCCAGTACAGAGTAACAAGGTCCTGCTGGTCTCGAATTGTTCCTCACCGACACAGTTCTATGATGCACCGCAGACACGGTATGCGCTTCAAACGTTCTTGGCGAGCGGCGAACGAAAGTTTGAGGAGGTGGTCGAGTACGGGTTCCCGTCCGAGGTGCTTTGTAATGCAGATGGCCGAGCTGGCAAGCACACGGTAACTGGTGTTATTAAGCGGGAGCAGCGGAAGAAGCCAGAGAGGTGTCGGTATGTGACATTGAGGGTTACACTGACGCCCTGGCATGCGAGAGCGGACGAGATCAAACTGTATGGTCCAATGGGTGCGCCTGGCAAACAGTTGCAGTTCAGGTCGATGGTCCATAGGATCTTTTCACGGTCGCCCAGCAACGGCAGTAGCGTCGCCTCGTCTCCACGTCTCACGGCTTCTATGAGGGTGCCCTCGAGCCGGGCCATGGTTAATACGGAACAGTCCATGGACGCTGCTGGGACGCGGCGTCCACGGGGTTTGACCGCCAAGGAAGCGATGGAGTCCGATACGGCCACGCCTTGGTCGGAGCCGATTCTCACACCGCCACCATCCGGGCGTTTGGAGCCTAGTGACCTGTCGCGCGCCACGAGCTGTATCTTTGACAAGACCCAATCCGAAAGCCGGACCAGCGACCGCACCTTTGGAAGGGTGAGCGGTACAGTCAGGCAACAAGACAAGGTCATCGTGATGCCTCCTTCTCCAGATCCATCGCCTGCTCTGAATCCGCTTTCGTCGCCAAAGGAGATTCAGGTCCAGACTCAGGCTCAGGCGCAGGAGAAGAATGCTTTGATCGTGGGTACGGGGATGATCTCTCCTCCTGGCACGCGTTCATCATCGCCGAGCTTTCATTACCATTCACAGTCGCAACTTCCAAGGAGGGAATCACTCTCGCCGTTGTCTGTTCCGATCAAGAACCTTTACGATAGTCCCTCAACACCCATCATGGCGCCCATGCCCATGCACATGTCCTTGCTGTTACCGTCATCGTCGCGCCATAAGCACTCCTCATCCGCCAACGAAACAGACGCGTTCCGCGAGAGTGTTATCACCCCGATTGAGAGCCCAGGATCTGAAGGTACAACGATGTCTACCTCTACCAAAGATTACTTTAGTCGCCGACGTGCCGAGAGGGGAGCAAGTTACCGGGGCGATGTGAGTCCTAGCTCCGGTCCTGGTGCTAGTCCTGCACTTCAGCCCCAGCAGCAGCAGCAGCAGCCGAGACGGAGTTCGAGGTATCCATACCAGCTACATGCACAGTACCAGGAGCAGGTGCTCCGACAGCAGCATTTGGCAGCGCGCTCGCCCGTTCCATCTCCGCACCCACGTACGGTGTCGACAATAGAGCAACAGCAGGAGTATTATCAAGCTGCAGCGGCCGCGATGCAGCTGCAGCTGCAGCAACAGCAGCAGCGGCAACAGAGGGAGCAGAAGGAGCTGGCGCAGGCGAAGCAGGGCACCAAGCTGTTCCATTTCTCGTCGAAGGATAAGAAAAAGAAGTCGAGCACACCTATGGTCTCGGTCTTGGAGCTGGAGGACGCTGAGGTCGAGGAGGAGGAGATCCAGCAGCAGCCGCGTGTAGGAGCTAAGAGCTGGAGGCGACAGAGTCAGCGTGTCGTTGCCTCGGGTACTTCTCAGAACTACCACGGCCATAGCAACAACAACAGCGGCGGCTACGGCGGTGCAGGATACCAGCAGCAGATGGTGTGCGCGCCGTACGAAGTTTCGAGGCGGGATGAGAATGATGACCAGCAAGGCGCGGAGGCGTACTTTGAGACGAATGTGGACTATCATAATCACTATGGAAAGGGGCACGGGCGAGAAGGCGTAGAAGAGTATTTTGATCGTCAGTCGAATGCGGCTTCTGCGGCAGCCGTGGGTGGATGCTGGAGGGATGTACAGTGTTACCAGACGGATAACATGAAGGATTATGCGTTCCCGTGAAGTCGATAAGAGGAAGGCATAGGCGAAGGCGCAACAGGCACGAGTTATAGACATGAAGCATATAGCGTCCTCCTTTCCATGACCATAAAGACACTTGACAATTCTAATGCTCTCCTTCTGAAAACAATAAAAAGGAACAAAAAAAAAAGTACGTATATTTTTCTGCATATTGCTATGAGCTCTGAGGGCGCGTCCTCCTGCAAAGTCCTCATTCAAGTCGCTGCTTAGCTGTTATGCTCTCACTATTATGGCGATTTTCTTAGGTCAACCCTCCGGATATGGTTTTCTATTGTTGCTTCGCATGAGACGTTAAACGCATACCGCCTCGATTCAGAATACTGATGCGATGCGGGTACACCTGTGGGGCATTTATTGGCTCTTGTGTCTTGAATGATGTTGTTGGACGTTCCGCGATATAAATCGTCGTCCATGAATTTGCATCTTGTGGTGAGATTCTGCTGTCGCTTTGTCGTTTCCGACTCGTTTGATGGTGTTCTTTTCAGCAGCATAACTTTTTTTTAGTTTTTTTTTCTGGTCGTTGACGTTTTGGGACCAATGTCCATTCTTCTACTATGAAATTGTTCCCTTATTTTTCTTAAACCAGCTCAACCGTAGACTGTATGTAGCCCGAATGTCAGAGACACAGAAGAGGCTTTAGAAGAGCCAAAAAAAAAAAAAAAAAAAAAAAAAACTGAAGTACTGCATGGAAAGCTTACATCTTTTCGTAGGATGGAGAACTATGATAAGCCAATTCTCCTTGCATTGTAACCCTAGATACGATTGAGAACTGGCATGGGTTTGTCTAGAGGGTTTCGACTAGTTCAGCAGACTAGTATCGGGCTAGTGAAATGGGACGGACAAGACTGATGCTAATCCAGACCCTGCTGATTCCCGTGGGTAAGTGAGTGAGCGGAAGAGCAAAAGTGGAGAATAGAGCGTTTCAATCAAGAAACTAGTCAGAAAGGTGGGAAGTTTAGTCCAGGGTTAGAAATTGACGAGCGAAGATACAAACACTCTTTTACGAGGAGTCAAATCCGCATGCATCGTGGGCAAGTAATGTGTCATAGATATCTATTGCTGTTGGGCCAATGGCTGTGAAAGATGCTCCCTAGAGGGATAGGACAGGGAGGTTGTGTGCCTGTCAATGACGGTACTGTGGAGTGTCTCAACTGCTCGGTTCTGAGGGTGACCCGCGCTGACGAAGCCGCGTATTCCAGTGATGTCCCCGGTTATAGACAGGGAATTGTGTGAGAAAATACAGATAGGGATTACAAAAAGAGCTCTTGCGATGTATGAGCTGTATGCGCTCTATTCAGCCAGTCCGTTGCACTTAGTGGGAGTGAAATGCAGTTGGTGGCGGTGCTCGTCTGTTGGATCCTATTGGCCAACTCTATCGGTTTCATCTAGCAAGCAATTGTCGCCCTTACTTGCTGTCTCCTTGGACCACTAACTAATAGTCCAGGTAAGTTGGAAAGGCGCCGTAATTTAGGTTTTAAGGATAACGCTGACAGGAGACAATAGTTATGAATTAGATATCAGACTCAGCAATGGTTCATTTTTGCGATTCATTACTAAACTAATTCTCATCGCAGCCGACTTCAACCCTAAACGAATGTAAATGCCCCAAGGATAAGACAGCACTTGACCCAATATCTCGGCATCCTCAGCTCATAGCCACGGCTCCCGTCAGCAATAATGGGCATGCTAACATAAACGTGTTCATTTTATTCATAACTGTAGCGTAGCAGTCAGAAATATGTTGAATCGAGTGAAGAACTTATTCGATGGTGAAAGGAGCAGCCTTAAATCAATTGCCTAGCAATCAACACTATTGGCGACAGGTACGGAAAAATACAGCATGAGAGCACGCAAAGACGCTGTAGATACGTATTTCACTCACGCCAAAGCTCATTTAGAATGGACTTCAATGTTTGTAGCCATAAGCGTATGAAGGTGCATGAAAAGCTGACGGCATTTCTCTTGCCCTAATACTGGCTCTCATCTAGTTCTTCATCTTCTCATCTTCATCTTCGTTGTCTGTCTCGCGCTTTCGTTTCGTTCTCGCGCTTCCCCAACGCGCTGCTTGCCGAATCTGCTGTCTTCTTTTTCGCGTTTTCCGCGACCGCCATAACCAAGCGCACTAAATCCGTCATTATGGAAGATACAGTGTTCTCGTAGAGGCATGCGCTGATAAGGAATGTTAGAAGGATGTTACCATGTAGAGAGAATATTTGCGAGAAACAGCCAGTGCGTTAGATGTCCATATCCCCCACCGCGATGAGAGTAAGGAGAGCGTTTCTTGCAATGCATTTATGCTCATGGTCCCTCTATCTACATGTTCGCGCTTGTGCCCGTGTGCGTTTTAGTGCTGTTGTGTGGGAAGTTGCTGTTTAATACGTTGTATACAGTGCTATCATTGTGGGAGCCCTCACTAGCTGGGGATGCGAGATTATATCCTTGAGAAGGGAAAAGTAATACGAACGGGTGTAGATTTGACCTTCGAAATAGGGCTTTGACCTGTTTATTTGTAGAAGTATTATGGAGAAGCGAGCTGGTAGGAAATTACCAGTAGCGCGGCATCTCGAGGCTATGGCGCAAGGAATAGCTATAGTGGACCAGTTGGCTAGTGAAACTGAAGAAAATATCGAGCAATCGAATTAGTAACTTGGAAGACCTCAAACGCTGAGAAATGGATATGAGCAATAGATAATCAGTGAAATGAACGAGCGTATTAAAAGAATATATTGGTAAAGGTTCTACTTCAGGAAGAGGCGCGAAGCGACAGTAGGTCCTTCAGTTCCTGGGACTTTTGAACCTGTTACTTATACTGAGCCATCTGCTCCTGCTGCTGCTGTGCCAACTGCTTTTTCATTTGCTCATTTTCTAACATGAGCTGCTGAATAGTAGCGACATTGGCCGTCACTGCCTGGTCTTCAACTGTTGGCAATAAATTCCCTTGGTTTTCCTCCTCTTGAGCCACCAACACACCACTCTCTGCATCCGATGCAGAGTCTCCGCTCGTCGCACTTTTATCCATGCCATCCACACTGTCTACCTCTGAATTGCTGTCTCCGATCTGCGTATCCTCATCGCGTTCCCATTCTTCGATCAGCTCACTATCACCTGTATTGACCTTGTCCCTGAACTCGGTACCTCTTGCGATATTCAAAGACACTCTGAGTTTTAGCAGTGAAGTAGATCTCTTTAGGGAACCAGTTGTACGTCTGCCGAAATCCTGGAATGTGGTAGGACATGTTCTCATCGAACTCGATATATTGCAGTGGGGATTCGACCCAGGCAAGGCGCCAGCTGTCACCGACCTCCTTGAACACCTCGTTGATTAGGGCTATGACGTGTTAATGTGTTAGACAATTGATGAGGTGGTTAGGGAAGGAGATAGGAATCTGCCGCGAATTATGCTATGAAACACGGCTTTTATTTCTGTGTTGCTCTTTCTTTATAAAGCTATGTTGGCAACAACAGGGTGCGTGAATTCCTTGATATAGTGGCCACGGATCCTGTTTGACAGACTCGGAGATTCAATCAGATAGCGAGCCATGCTTAAATAACCAATTGCTTCAATGGTGACGACGTCGTCGAGATCGGAGCTGGGGTTGCAGTTGGCAAGGGCTGACGGCATTAGGGATATCACTTTATGTCAAGAATGAAATGAGAGCCTGGCCAGAACGGCTTGCTTCATCTCCATAATTCAAGCGCATCTCTAAATATTTTCTCTGCCCTTGCATCTCATGGCAACTCCCAAGCTGTGCCATAAATGATGCAGATCCAAGTTAGATCATTGGGCGCATATAGGCGATGAATTCAGTTACCGCTCTACCATATTACACGTCTTCCAGCGGAAAAGGCGGTGGTAATCTCCCACGGCGGGAAACACGCGCCTGAAATGAATCATGCGCGGTAGCAGAGTACGTAGTCCAAAAACAGATGGCGAAGGGTGTTGTGTGACCACAATATCAATAAAATCCATGACCAGCGATATGGTGAATACATGCGGCGATGGAGATCCCTGCGGAGGAAAATATGGAGACTGGGAGACGCTGCTGTAGCGCTACGCTAAGTGTGTAATCCAAATGCACCTAATCGATACCAGATTTAGTCGGTCGATCCTTTCTATTTGATGTGTGCACAAATAACACCCGTAGACCCCAAAAGTTAGTCTGATTGCACCAAAGATGTATACAAGCTGTTGGCGAAAAGATCAACAAAAAAATAGCAAACAAACACGCTCGACAGTGTTCAATTGCACGGTATATATTTAAGTCTAAATCTATGTGCATAGCAATATATGATTCATTTCTTTCCACCATCTAGTATCTTTCCATTACTCGTCCCGAACCAGCCTGACACCCTTAAAATCCATGAACACAAACTCTCCTTCTCTCTTAGGCTCGCCCTCATACTCAATCCTATAGCCATTATACAACTCTGGGACCGTCAACACCATCGTATGGAACTCTCCCATCTCGCCACCCATATCCACATCCCCCTGTCTCGGCTCCAACATCGTTTTCTTGAATTCCGGAGTGAGTTTTTGGCCGACGAACTGGCGGGCAAGGGATTCGTCATTGTTCAGCTTTTGAATCGACGCGCAAGTGATAAGGAGTGAGAAACCACGAGAGAAGAGCGTCGATAGGAGCTCATTTCGATCGATGGCCCAGATCGGACAGGAGAGCGGAATAATGTCCTGAGTGGCTCGGGTCATGAAGTTATCGCACACGTTCAGGATATCGCCTAGGAAAGCAGGGCATGGAAAGCGAATTGGAAAATGGTTAGTGCGGAAACGCATTAATTAATTGATGAAACAATTGCTGTGCAACGTTCCATTGCTTCGATTGCACACCCTAAGAACTTCCCGACGATGCAATTGCACAACATACCGGTGACAAGGAGGTCGAGGTTATATATTTCCTTGACCTCGGCAATCTTTTCGCGGTAACATTCGAGATGGGTCTTGCCCTCTTCACCGATCTCAACCAAGATGTGAGGGATATCGAGCGCCTTAGCCTGCAACTTGATGACTTCGAGCGAGTGTGCTTTGAAGGAGGTGAAGTTCTTGGGGCCAAATGTGATAAGAACCACAACGTCGTGCGTCGCTTTTGTCAGGCACAGCGCCAACGTACAGTCCTTTCCACCCGTGAACGATACCGCGGCTCTTTTTTTGGTTGTCATGGAGAATGAGTAGGAGAGTGCGGAATGAGAGATGTGTCGAAGGGAGATGTGATGTAGAAAATGGAGGGAATAGGGTGGTTTTCTCGGAACAGAAAGTCTGTTTCCCCGCACCGCGCTGACATTCCCTCATTTGACCATTTCTGAACGAGTACCAAAACCACATCGCCCTCTTTCTTTTTCATGAGCAGCCTCCTTCGCCATCAACGCGACAACGACCAGCATCGACACCTCCCGACAAGCACAACAGGACACGCCTTCCCAGACAACAAGCCAGCTCTGTCCGTATTCCTTCGGGTCTAACTATAACATCTCGCTCTTGAACACACACTTCAGCATCGCTTCAACTTCAACTTCAACTTCATGGACCGCTGGGACCCCATCCAGCTCACGTCAACTTTCCGCCCCGTGCTCGAGCCACACGAGACGATCCAGACGACCCAAGACCAAGTCGGTCTCTACGACGGGCAAGTTCATATCTCTCAATGGGTCCCTGTGGTGCTCCTACACCTCTACATGCTGGGAAAAAGCACACCTGAAACCTATGTTAACGACGTGTCCTGCTTCGCCAACTTTTGAATGATAGCCGCCAAAAGGCAGAGGATTACCCCAATGGCACCGTCTATCTAACTAGCTACCGCATCCTCTACATCGATACCAAAGACCCCGTCCGGAAATCTATTGGCCTCCAGCTACGGCTCATCAATGGCATCCAGCACTATGTACGTCCCTTCTCTCTTCTTCGTATCATCAGAAGGACAAACAGGTCACCCTCGTTCTGTCATTCAGCGCCTAAAACTCACACTTCTTCTCTCCCTTAGGGCGGATTCATGTCCTCATCGCCAAAACTTACCCTCGATCTATACCCGCGCCCACATTCCTCCTCCTTGGATCCCACTGCCTCCACCTCTCTAACCAACGGGACCACAACTCTTTCAGGACTCGACACAAGCCTCTCAACCCTCTCCCTCAAATCCGAACCCTCCTGGGTCTGCGCGATCTGCTACCATTCCAATCAAGGCTCCTTCCTCAAATGTGCTGTTTGCGGTGTTCGGAAACCGGCCCCTAGTGCTGATACTCCTATCCCCGCTACCCCAGTAGCCAATCCCTTCCAGGTGACAGAATCTTACAGCAATATCATCACGAGCGGAATAGGATCGTCAAGTCCGCGGTCTGCTTCGCAGAGTGGACCTATGACACCTCCGATAGCGACTGCAACTGCGATGACAACAGGAGGAGGAGATGGAGAGCATCCAGGAATCGCATGTCCGGCGTGTACGTTCCACAACGATCTCTTTATGATTCAATGCGAGATCTGCGGAACCCAGTTACAAGATGCTCAGAGTATCGCCTTTACGTTGCATCGCCAGGAGCAGCACCAGCGTGCTATTCGACAGTTGCCCTCGACCACCGATGTCGCCACTGAAAGCGCGCGCGCCTCAACACCAACTGCGGCAGGAGTAGGAGCGGCGGGAGACATCAAATCTGCGAGCACAGGCGGCTCCAGCGCAGGGGGTAGTAGGTTCTTGGGACTTTATTCCGGTGCAGGAAAGTCAAATGTAGAGGATACGAATAGTGTGAAGTTATCGTTTCGGGCAGGAGGTAATTCGAATTTTCATACATTGCTGAAAGCGGCTATGGCCACCAGAGCTTGGGAGGTAAGGCGAGGAGACTGCTTTGAGCATGTAACGTTTGGCGAGCGTCGTTTCTCGTTCTTTCTTTTCATGGGTATTGGGGGTTTACTGATAGGACAGGATGGTTTTTTTCTTCTTCAAAATATTGGATATAGGCCAAGCCAAAACCGCACCCAGAACCGACGATGGGACTGGCTTCGTCGGCATCACAGCAGGACTCAACTCCAGGATCATCGCCGGTCATCAAAGTCGGCGGTATAAGTACGTTTTTGTAACAATAATTACCTACTTTGGTCTAATATCATAACCTGGACTACTCGGACTGTCTGTCAAAATCTACGATCCGTGGACTAAACATCCATGATCTCTTTTCTTCATTCTGTCGATTTCTGATAGGCGGGATTATGCGCACGGTAGAAACAAACAAGAAAGCGACCGACGAGACATTATCCCAGGCATTCCAAGATCTACAGGGACTGATGGACAAGGCCGCAGAGATGGTCGCCCTCGCAGAGAGTATTTCGAACCGACTGGCGAAATCCAATACGATGAATAATGAAGAGACCGCGACCTTCAAGACCTATCTACTCAGCATGGGTATCGCGGCTCCTGTCACAAAGTAATAATTTCGTTCTCAGGTTTAATGTAATGAAGTGAGACGCACGTTTATGAGCATTGGCTAACATCGTATGCGTTTTTGATTGATCGCGTGGGGAAAAAAATAGGGATACGGCAGGAGCGGTTTTCCACAAGGAACTGGCGCGTGAGTTGGTCGAGTTCATTTTACCGATCGTCGAGAAAGAAGGCGGAACTATGAGTCTCATGGACATCTATTGTGTCTTCAATCGTGCTCGCGGCGTTGGTAATATCATCCTCCATTGTTACTCACTGCGGATCTTTTTTTTTTTTTGCTGGATCAACAGCTCCCTGTACCTCATTGAACTAACATCTCTCTACTTCCTGCTTTCTCACCCTCTTTCGCCGCCTTTTTTTGCTTCAATTTACATTATAGAATTGATCTCCCCAAAGGATCTTCACACCGCATGCCAAATGTTCCCGGACCTGAACTTGCCTTTGCGGCTACGGAAATTCGATAGCGGTCTACTAGTCATTCAGACAATGGCCCGATACAGTGACGACGAGGTCTCGAGTGCAATCTCGAAACGCATTCAGGAGCTCCCGCCTGGGGCACCGGGTCTATCAGCCGTCGAACTCGCGAGCGCCATCCAGATTAGCGTCGCCCTCGCTCAGGAGCAGCTTTTGGTATGCTTGATCTCGTTTTTTTTTTGGGAGGGGGGGGAGTCCTGTTGTCTTTGAGTATGTGCAAGGAAACGATGTGAAGGACGTATATCGGCAGGATCGACAAGAGTACTAATCCGGTTTTTTTTTTTTTTTTTTTTCACTGCTGTATTATTTTTCAATGCGTGTGCTTTTGTTACGCTCTAAAAAAAATAGATGACCGAGGCAAGGGGATTGATTTGTAGAGACGAGTCCGTTGAGGGACTACGTTTCTATGACAATTTATTCGCAAAGTGGGAGATCTAGAAAACTGTCAAAGCATTTACATACATCCCAGCTCTGCGCACATAATTTTCGAAAATCAGAATAAAAGCGCATTTATTTCTTCATTCAAACGCTTCCTCCACGTTTCTAATTAAAAGTACATGCTACTCATCGTTGCGGAACAAAAATTATCAAGGGGTCCGAATGTCCCCCTCAAAACGGCTGATCTTCATCGCTACTATGTCCCTGGGTCTTACAAAGATCGAGTATCCAGCGCCGTGGTATCTAAATGTGAAGACAACAAGATGGTTCCATCCTCAATTCCATCATTTGCTCCCTTAATCGACTCCTCGCCCACATCCACCTCTCGTAGGCCAATCACTCCGGTTGCCAGATCCTGGCCCTCGTCTTCGCCAACATCGTGTCCATCGAACGTATACTGTGTCCCTGACCGCTGCAGCGCCAGGTCTCGTCTCCGAATCTCATAATACTTTTGATGCTGCAAAGTCTTTACATACTGTCCATGCTGTATATCCGCGAGCGTCCGCGAAAGCTGGTATCCCTTCGAAAACGTGCTGTCCGAGCTTTTTCTGCTGATCATACTGAAGTCACTGGATTTCATTGAGCCAGAGCTCGTTCTTGTTCCTGTTCCTGTGTCAAACAGGGTGCCCGAATCCATGGGCGTGCTGTTGTCGTGGTCTGACGAATACGCTGTCGTCGATGGAAGCGACATCGAGGGCGAGTTCGTATTGGGCGCGTACGGGATGATCAAGAACGGTTCTCTTTCGCGTTCGCGTTTCGTCGACACTCCAGAACTTGCTCTTGCGGCCGATGATCCCAAGTCCACAGTACTGAGGTTGATCGTATTATGGCTCGGATTCGAAATAAGCTGCTGACTGTGGGTTTGATGCTGACGAGTATGTTGATAGTGATGCGCTCGGAACGGGACCATGGGCGTCGAGGACGCCTCGGATCCTGTCATAAAATCTTCCCTGCTACCGTTGTCATCCATGAGCGGTTCCCTTGACCGAGAGTTCCTGAGCGTTCCAGAATCGTTGCCCTTGGGCAGTTCATAAGTTCTCCATAGTTTTCGTGAATATTTCACAGCAATAAAGGAAATGACGCCGAGTAATATGACACTGGTAATGACGATCTTGATGATGACTGGTATTGACATATTTTGGCCTTTTGAGGCGATGGATGCGGGTGTAAAAGTCGTGGTCCAGATCCATGAAGTCGTATTGATGATAGCCACTTGGGGCTCTGAGAATTGTCTAGGTCCCGTCAGTCCGCCATCAAACCCTGCCGATATTCATTGCAACAAAAGAAATAAAAGAGGTTAAAATCATGGATTATGCTATCATGCAATGGAAAGGACGAGGACAAAAACCATCTCATGAAAGTGCGTTACTCTACCTCCAACAAGGATCAATTGATCCAGCGTGGCAAGCTGACAGGTGGCGCCCGCGCGCCCTGGAAACGGCAAGTTCATAATGCTCATCATCCGCCACGTCCAATCGGTTGTACTCAACACCCATGAATCCCCTAGACTACCATTCACCGAGGCGCCTCCGTACATGAACACGTCCCCATTCGCCAGCACCACCGTACACGGTGATAACCTTGGCACTGGTATTCCTACACCAGCTGCTGCGCCCTTCAGCGGTATTGTTGAGATCGGCACCGATGGCGGCGCCCCGTTTGCGACCGTCACCATCGAGTTCACCAGGTATCCCGTTCCAAACGGTACACAGCTCCCAACCGTCCCATTCGCCGGATTCATCAGACTACACCCTCCCATAATCAACGTCTGCTTCATCCTCGGTAAATACAGCACAATCGGCTGTGTCAATCCCGGCGGCGATCCCGAGCTCGCAATTGCTGCCGACCAAGTCCACTTATCGAACCCTGGCTGCGTATCCAACAAATCAAACTCGGCCGCCATCGAGAACGTCTGTGTCCCTCCTCCTCCAGTAGCAAGTGTGCCTCCATAGAGCACCATCTGCCCCGTACTCTCATCCAACGCTATCCCCACCGATGTCCGTGGGGTTCGTGGGAAAACGCTCGCCACGGCCGCCGGGCTCAAATAAGCCCATTGATTCTCTGTGATATCATACACCACAACTAGCTGCCCAATCTGATCCCCAACCCCCGCCAGGACCAGATTCTTCTGGTCCGCCGAAACTGCGACCTTTGCATCTTGTACAAAATATCCCGCCTGAAGCCGCTTCCATGGAACCTTTGTCGTTGCAAATGTTGCGTCCAACGGGATCGCGAGCGTGTCAGCCGTGGCCAGGAACGGTGGGATCATCGAGATCGTGCCCGAGCAGATGTAAAGGACGTTGTTGACGATACTTGATCCGGCGTTGTAACGAGAGGTGTATATCACTTGTGGGAGCTGTGATGTTGGCTGAGGTTGTGGTTGTGCGGAGACCGTCGGGAGTGCATGGAAGAGGAAGAGGAGGAATGCTGTTGTTGTTGTGGCGAGAGCTGTTGGGCGACTACGAGAGACGCGACGGGTTGATTGTTTCTTGACCGATAGAAGGCGCTGTTTTTGCTGTTGCCTGTAGCATTGGGTGCAGTACAAGAAAAATGAAGGGAAGGGGGTTATATTATTCATGAGCATGATGTAAATATGAAGAATGAGCGGCTGAGTGAGAGATAAGCTGGTAAGGATTGTCTTTGAGCGAGAAAGAGAGAGTGGTGTGTGCACGATTTATTGAGATAGTGTGTTACGAACACTGTTTTAAGCGTGAAGTGCAGAGTAGTGCTTCAAGGGTGAAATAGAAAAAAAATAAAAATAAAAATAAAAAGATCGCTGAGAAGAGGAGGATGAAGGGCCGAGGGATGGAGAAAAGGAAAGGAATGAGAGATGAAAGAAGGAGAAGAATGGGGAGAAAGGGAGCCGTTGAGGGGGTGTGGGTTTGTGAAGTGTGAACCAAGGGCTGAGTGCTATTTATGTGATTCTTATTTTACTCAAGACAAGAGACAGGGGCAGATACACAACGGAACAACCAACAACCCATCGCAGTGGGCTGTCATCATGACCGAGAAGAAAAACGACAAATGAGGAATTACCATCACTACTGCCATCAAGGACGAAGAGTGCCCCGTCATAGTGCTTTGCTTCGTTTTTCATACGGTCTTTATTTAGACGAAGCTGACATTCTAAAGTAAAGACGCTATACAGGCATCGCATTGGAATTAGACCAATGCTATGCCCGCATACTCCCTGCTGCTGCTGCGGATGCATCCCCCCTCTCTTGACCAGGGAAAAAACAAGACCCTGCCAATGTTTAATTGCAAAATGCAGTCTGCTCTCAAGGGCCAATGGGTCATTTTTTGAGTTATTTATTTCTCCGCCCTGGCTAGCACTGCCCTCCCCCATTTCCCCATTTCCACAAAAAATAACCCCCTCACAGCCACACTCATGCCCTCAGCCCGAACTAGCCGATCGATCATTCGCTGTGTTTCTTGGTGCGCAGCCGTTGAGATGATGTGAGTATTATCAATCATCCTCACACACAGCGTACCACCGATCGACCTGACCGTACTCCTTTCTATTGAACATTGTCATTCATGTTTCTATCACATTTATTAAATTGCAATATTCATCTCAAACCGTGCTCGCTTCCCTTTTCACCTCACAGCGATCGACCAGTACGCACAGCTGCTCTCATCTCCATACAACCCAGGGCTCGTCATCGGACCCACCAAGACCCCAAAGAACACCATTCCGAGGATAAATCCCACATAAACCCACTTCTTCCACGACCCATGTCCCTCAATCGAGGATACGTCCGGGAAGCCCATCAGGTTACAGAACGAGTGGCTCAAAGACGGTCCCAAAAGACTTGACGTTCTCAAGAACAGGAACGTCGCGAACCATCCGAATAGGGTCGTGTATGTCAACTGGACTAGGGCGATGAGCCCTGCCTGGATGAGTGCTTGGCGCGTCCGGCCATTCTTTACGAACGTTCCGTAAGCATGATGCAGGTGAGCTGATCCGTTTGAAAGGCAAAGTTACAACAATAGAGGAAGAAGAAGAAATAATGGAGGAGGGGCGGAACACGATAAATGGGATGACGGAGAGAAGGATTGACAACATTGTAATTTATACACAGGAAGGACATGACAAAGTGCTTACCAATACCAAACACCATCGGGAGCCCAAAGACCATCGAGCGTATCGAAGCGCCCGAATAGGAAACGACCGCAACCATGCATGCTCGAAAAATGAACTCTTCTGCGATGGGACCCTATTCATTTCATCCCGTTCGGTACCACAGAGCCAAGAGGCCGGTATATGTATACATTAGCTCCTCATAGGAAATATTGCGTTACAATCCAAATAAAACACTTGATATTCGTGCTATAATACATACCACGATATAGTTCCTGATCCCGATCCACGATGTCAAGTACCTTCGTTGAACCGACCAATGGAACCGAGCCTGAAATGGCAGCTCACGATCCAAAAACTGCATCATCAACGGACCCAGGAACAAAATGGCGACCAACAGCACTGGAAGCACAATATGGTTCAACGCCTTGATCGGGTTCGTGGCAGGGATCGTCAGTCCCAGAAGCCGGAAGAAGTGACCCATACGCGTCCATAATGACTATATAGATAGGTTATTATTTTTTTCAGGCATTTTATTGTTGCACATAAGAACACATTAGGACATACACATACTGCAGGGTTGAACATATGGACATGGAATAAACGAAAACAAAGAAATGGCGGTATCATTATTTACCATATCCACTGGGAACACCCCTGTAGAAGTAAAGACGATCCAGAGATAGACGGGTACAACGATCATGGTCAAGAGGATGCCCTTTATCCGCTGTTGGATCACCAGAGGGTGGTCCCTGTCCAGAGGACGTTGTATTTGGTAGATATGCTGAGGTGATGGGCTGCTGGGTGCTTTAGTAGCATGAGCGGGGAGGGGGAATAGATATAGAAAACTAACAAAGAGGACAGCGAACAGCACGCTTGAGATCCCTGCCAGCCATGGCAAGATGAGTCCTTGATGGAATGAGTTCATCCTACTCAGCCGGTATTTCGCTTTCTGTTGGCTGGCTTGTAAACAATTGAAGTGGATCCTGTGGTGGGGGTTGTAGACAGTAATGAGATGAGCGAGCGGTGTTGCTTCTTCGCTTCTTCATCTGCTTCTCGAGATGACTTCGCCCCGTCCCTGTTTCGCTCGAAATTAAGGTTTTCAGGATCAGACACCACAACAATGATTTGACCTTCTTTTTTGTGTCACCACACAAAAAAAAAAGAAAAAAACGCGGCGTCTACTCGGGGCTGACTACATTTGTTCTTCTGGAGAGAGAGAGAGAGAGAGAGGAGGGTTCTTTTAACCTGTCGAAGCAATAATGGCTACAAGCTGTTCATTTTCGGAGTCAGCAATAGAAAGACTAGTTCCGAGATAACCAGAACCAGGAACAGGGGCAAGGAGAAGCACACGAGGATTGATGGAGGATACAAACCGGACCAGCCTTTTTTTCTTTTTTTTTTTCTTGTTCACAGGAACTCATGGCATCGTAGCGTATCTACGACTTTCACAATAACACCTCATGCCATGCAGAAGCTATACACTGGCTGCGAAAGTGTTGATAGTCTACCAGGGCGTAGCAAAGGAACTCAATGCGGAAGTGGCTCGGGCCATCCGACACGAACTTTTTTGAACTCGATTTGCAAAACGATCACCTGCCATCGCACAGGCTGAGAACACCGGGAAGGCAGCGTCGTTCGTCGTCCAATCTAAGAACTCAACTACCCGCGCGTTTCTAATAGAATCCAAGAAATTCCTCTTCCTGGCCATCCGTTAATTCCCTCCCATCGAGACCAGTCCACCCAGTCTACCTGTCATTCTCTTTGTGCCGCAAGATAAATGTACTCCCCTACATACATTGGTCGTCAAGAGGCAAAGGCAAGATCCGTTTGTCTCATCTCGAGATGCGTCGACAACGTTCACAAAGAGCACCACCATGGCTATTGATGTTAACATTTTGGCTTTTGGCTTTTGGCCTTTTCAGGAGCCTGGCCATCTCCAAGTAGCAAAATAGAGCCTTCCTTGCATGCGGCTCATGGTCCCGGCCGCCAGATCCAGATTATACTGAGACGGGACCAACTTGCTCCCAAGTTGACCAATGTGTGGTGGCGGTTGATGTTGGGAAATTAGGAAGGTCTTCAAAGAGGAACATCAAGATGGCCCAACCGTCCTAATGCTTTCAGGGACTCGTTTGTAAAGATGTGGAGCATGAAGAAGCTGTCGTTTAATAAAAGGCGCCAACACCTATAAAACAACTTTTTTTTCTCTTTTTCTGCATTGAGTATCAAGCAGCATGCACAGAAAAACGTTGCTCCGTATGAGTAGACAGACGCCCAGGAATGAACATTCTCTTTATTCAACAAACATGTATGAATGTGTGTGAATGCCTCCAGTAAAAAATGCCGATATATGTCGCGCCCATCCTCTCTTGCTTCCACCGCCCATTCACTCTTCGCCTTTTTTTTTTTTTTTTTTTTTTTTTTACTTCGTCTTTCTTCTATTCCTCGCCTACGTTCCGCCAGTTTAGGTTGATCCCTGAGGCGGATCAAACGCATCGCACCACCCATTGATCGGCAAACAGCTCAAATACTTGCACCAGCTGCAGTTATTCACACCCTTGTAAAAGTTCGTCAATCCCAGGACAATGATCAAAACAATCACCGGCAGCGCAATGAACCGAAGTCCCAGCTTAATGTACTTGTCCCGCTTTGAGAAGTAGACCACAGGCATGAACACAAGTCCTGTCAAGATTCCGGAAAAGAACCCTCCAATATGCGCAAAATTGTCCAAGAACGGGAGCAACCCGAACCCGAATGATACCAGGATCATGAGCGAAAGCTGTGTCAAAAGAAAAGAAAAAAAAATATGGATAGTTTCGTATAGATTAGCAGATATCCTTTTTTTTTTTTTGCTACCTTGTCAATCAAATATGCAGCACTCTGATAGTGTGTCCGCTTCATCAAATAAAGCCTACCTTGGACAGTTCCCAGCATGGCCGCACGACCAACCTCCAGTTCTGAATGAGATCCAGTACAAGACAGCCGATCAATCCAAAGATCGCTCCAGATGCGCCCATCGATGCTATATATTTCAACATGGATAAACAGAAAGTAAGGAGAAAACGTTAATGAATGAATCCTGCAATTTGAGACCCTACAGCCCACAAAACAAAAAGAAACAAAAAAGCCTTTGAAGTGCACTTACGTGACAAGAGTGGTGCAAAGTTTCCTCCAAAGATGAAGCCCACAATTCCCGAGGTCATATAAATGATCCCAATCCTCCACCATCCCATATCCCTCTCCAGGTCGGCTCCCGTCCGCATCTGGAACATCAAATTGAACAACAGATGCACAACGCCTCCATGCAGAAAGATCGGCGTAATGAACCGGAACCACTGGTTCGGCGGCTTGCCCGTCGACGCAATCGGCGTGAATCCACAAATATCCGAGATCGTGCACACCGACGTCGTGTTGTCCGGACACTCAATCTGCATCGTGTCCAGGTATGTGCTCCGCATGCATGGCACAAATCGAGCTCCCGTCACAATAAACGTCTATCATCCAATAAGCAAAAAAAAATGAAAGGGAAAAGTGTTAATAAACCGCCCCTTCGTGCAGATATCGAAGACGATAAAAAAAACACATGCAATTGAAACACTTACCCCTGTTCCGGGACCGATCATTGGGTTAAACGGATGGGTCTCAATGATACTTCCCGTCCGCTGATATCCCTTCACAAACTCAAACACCAGCACTGCAATCTGCACCGCCGATACAAACCACACGAACCAAGGCCTCCACACCTTACGCTTGTTCAGCTGTCGTTGCACCTTCGGATCCAACAACGCCTTCGGAATTGGCTCCCCGTTGAGTTCCTGGTCATCGTGCGGCGGTAGTGGTGGCGGCGGTAGCCCTCCTTGGCTGTACTGACTTCCACGACTGCCGCCACTATCCATCGCCCGATCATTGCTATATCCTCCATGCTTGCCATCATACTGCTGTTGTTGTTGATGTTGATTTTGGTACGAATTATCCGCTCCTCCTACTCCCGCACCCGAGGTATACACCGACGCCTGCTCATCCCCACCATGCGTGCCACTGCGCCCCATTACCGGGCTCGCCATGTTCTCAGCCGTCCTCGTATCTGAAAACTGATTCCCCTGTCTTGCCTGCTCAAGGTTTGAGGAAATAATATCGATCCCGACCAATGGGATATCCGACTGTGAAGGTGCCTGTTGGTACCCCGAATAACCTCCACCACTCCAAGCGGGCGACCGACTGCTCAGGGAGGATTGTGCGTTTTCGAGTGGTGCCATTTGATGGTATTGACTGGTACTGTTCCTGAGATGGTTATGTTCGATGTCGTTGTATTCCTGTTGATTCAGTGGTTGATGGTGTGTGGGGAAGTAGCTCAGAGGACGCCCGACGGGGTACTGGTCTTCGTCGTCTTGGTCGTATCGTTGGTGTTGTTGGAATTGAGGTTGGGGGGAAGATTGAGAAGGAGAGCGAAAGTTGGCGTTGTTGACACTGGTGGTTGAATAGGAGTGGGCTGGCGAGGCCGGAGTTACTCCTGGGTCCTGACGGTCATCACGAAAGGGTGAGACAGATGAACCTCCTGGCGAGCTGTAGGCGTTGATATTGTTGTTGGTGTTGTTGTTGGTGTTGTTGTTGGTGTTGTTGTTGTTGTCGTCGTCTAGCCACTCCTGCCTGTGATGATATGACATTGCTGACAAAAAAAAAAGGGTTTTTGGTGTGCGTCTGGGGAGAAGTGTACTGTAAACACAGGGGTTCTTTCTAGGGAGTAGAAAGAAGAGGGATGAAAGATGGGATTCGAAACGTGGATGAAGAGGAGAGGGAAAGAAAGAAAGAGTGATGATTGCGTCAAGTCGGCAGGAAGGGTCTGAAGAAGGAAAGAGAAGAGAGAGACAGCACACTATCACCCCTAGGCTTAGACTTTAAACTACGGTATATCTTACCTGTCGCAGGGGTCAATTGCTAAAAATACACATATTATTAGGCTGCCAAGACTAAATAATACGCGACTACATGTACCATCTCAGCCCTGCATCAAAAGCACAACAAGCAATAGCAACAGCAACAGGCAAGTCAAAGACAACGACATCAGAAAAAAAAGAGAAAGACGCCCTTTATTTGAATTAATGATCGATGGCAATACAAAAATAAAAAACATGAATGCTTAGAATACAAATGATACAAAAAACATACATCGGTAAAAGAAAAA
Organism: Gamsiella multidivaricata; assembly: GCF_025024155.1. Taxonomy (NCBI): domain Eukaryota; kingdom Fungi; phylum Mortierellomycota; class Mortierellomycetes; order Mortierellales; family Mortierellaceae; genus Gamsiella; species Gamsiella multidivaricata. The sequence continues at coordinate 242,711 of NW_026251757.1, forward strand.
TAAAACGAACAAGTGCTACATGGGAGTTTTCTAGTAAAACACGACTGAACAAAACAAAGCAAAACCCAAAGGACACAAAAAAAAAAACCTATATCACACAATACAAGAAGAGAAAAAAAAAAAAAAAAGTACAAAGTTGAAGGATTCATTAGACTGAACGAAAGTGGTGAAAGAAAAATACCCCCTCAATGGTGCTGCAAGGTCTTTTTCGTTTCACCGGGAATATGGTGTCCGTCATTAAACAATACAAAAAAGCCCATCCTGTAGTAGCTATCCTTTTGCTGCAAATGGTACCCCGATGTTGTTTGACGGTCGAAGATAGGGCGTGGTCCTTTTTTTTTCTAATTTTTCTTTTTTTGTTGTCCTAATTTTTTTTCTTTGTTGTAGTTGTGTGGGACCTTGATGTTTTTTTTGTTTGTTTTTTGATATTGTAGTTGAAGCTGTAATCTTCAGCCGTTGTTTTTGTTGTTGGTTGGTTTTGATAGAAGTGTCGCATGTAACCCTCGTCCGATGATTACGAGAAGAATGAGAGAGAAAATAAAAAAGAAAGAAAGAGAAAGCTGGCGCCAAGTGAACGAGAATAAAAAAAGGCTGAAGAGAGAGCTGTCAGTCGCTGTTGAGAGCAACCAGGTCAGAGCGGTATCCAAGAGCGCTTTGTTCCTGAAGACCAGAAAACTAAGCAACGCTGATCGACAGCTTGGACGCGGGTGGAGAAGGTGTGGCGCTAGGCGTGATCACCTGTCCCTTCGTCAATGGGCTCGTAATTGGGATCGCGTGCGAGACCCTGGCTGGGAAGTTGGGAGGCGAGGGGGGAGGGGAGATGCGAGCAGCATAGGAAGGACGCCCCATGACCTTCAGTTGGAACGGCGAGTTATCCGCCTTCATCGAGACCTTGCCACGGGAGCCATCGTAGATAGTGTTGATCGAGCCGTGATCGCCGACACGAAACGAGACTGTGAAGGGCTCGACCCAAAGGACCAAATCCCTAGGAATCAGACCCTGCAGGGTTTCCATCGGTAACGAGCTCTTTTGTGCAGCCTAGGAAGGGGTAGGTAAGCAAAGCAGATGGTGTCAGCAACTGTGAATCACAGCTAAGCAAGTTGCCATTTTGGACATGGTTCCTTTTCCTTGCTTTATCTGTTTTTTTTTGTTGGGCGTATTCCAATTGGAGACAAAGAGACACAGCCATCGAGGGAAGGGGAGCTGTAGAGTGAAGACGAGTTGAGGATTATGCAATTGAGCAGAAAAAGACAACTGCATACTCAAAGTGCTCTCAATCGGAGGTCATGAAAGGTGTTGAGGTGGTCTAGCAGTAGTCTGCAGACTGCAGAAAACAATGGGTGATGGGGGAGTAGTTTTAGGTAGGTGGTACCACCGTTAAAAGGAGAGGGGTTGTTGTTACCTTGCACAAGAGAGGGTCCACTTTGCCGCCGAAGGAGGTGATGGCCCTGTATCCATTGCCGTAGTGTGGTCGCTGTGGGTCCCAATGGTCGGTGTACTTCTCTTGCATCAGTGCAACGGTCTCCTTCTTGAAGTCGTCGATTATCTGGGGGGTGCACGACGACGACGCAGTGAGGAACCGGCACAGAAAGTCGGACGCACAGGAGATTTCAAGTAGCATGATTCTTTTATATATTTCAGTTTGAAGAGAGCGAAGAAGACGAGGCGGGAGGGGGTGGTTTAGCCAGTTTGGGGAGAAAGCAGAGTTGAGGTTGATGATGAGCAGGGTAATGGGAAGGAGGGTGAGGATGTGCTGAATTTTGATGGGAAGTGAGATGTGATGCATCAAAGTGGGGCGACCAACCAGCAGACTGGTTATAGAAAAAATTAGCCTCACGTATGTATAACATAGTTCAAGTTGTGTACGTATTTGCCGCATTGGCCACGTGTTGCAAAGCGCCAGTTTGCAGACCCGGCATCAAGCGAAGGAAAATGTGTCATCCGTGTCGGGCGTGTAAAGAGCGAGTTCGAACCTGGCATAGTACTTCGTAAGACCCTCGAGCAGGGATGAAGGATCCTTCATAGGCGTAGTGCTTTGGTATGAAAGATAATAGCAAGCAAACACGACCATGAACACGACTGTTGAAGCTCGTTTTCTCGCGGATAGAATGCTCAGCCTCATCTACGACTACTTCCAGATGCGTATCGACGGCGCCATTACTTAATGTGAGCCATAGCAAACAAGCGTTATCTATTAGCTTATAATCAATGGAGGCAAAAGAACGAAATATATTCATGTCTGGTCCCCAGTGCATTTTCACCACGTCCCTGTCTTGAAAGTTTTCTATGAGTGGCGATATTTGAACGGAGTGCCTTCATGTCTGATCACATTGCGAATTCATCGCGTCTTAACCTAGAAGCTGCGGCAATTTTCGAGGAAGAGATGGCCGGCTTGTTCGTTCACAATTGAAGACTACAAAAGAATGGAATATCTCCATGTCTAATAACAATACATATTAACTAGCTTTTGACCAAAAGGTAGGGTGGAATAAGAGACAATACGCTCAACTGACAAGCGAGCGTGTTTATTTGGGGTCGATTATCATGGAAGTGAGAAGTAGCATGGTCAATGATAACCAGTATATTTGTTCTTACTGATGGTGGCCAGACAACGAAACTCTTCATGTTTGCTTCCAATGCATGTTCACTGCGTGGTTGCCTGGAAAGTAGGATAGACTAATTATCGAGCAAGTGAGAGTTGGCGTAGCCAACTGGAAAGCGCAGCGTGTTTGTTTGCAACGATGGCGACAACAGGACGCCTAAGCACTTCTCGCTGTCGCCATCCACGCGCTACGGCTGGAGCGCAGCAGAGATGTGAATTGTAAGAGGCTCTGGAGTATACAAGCGATACCCCTATAGCTTTCGCAAACCGCAAAATAGTAGACGCACTGTTGAGAGTCCAGGGCGTACTTGACATGATGTGCGATTTCAATGGCGCGTCTATCATATTGACCAATAGAGACATGTAGAAAAGTGTATCCGAATAAACAGTGTTTTGTCAGCATCCCCCACTTACTCCTCTGCTATTCTTCTGACTGCTTAGAATCCTGCAAAGCCCTGAAGGTTGAGCGGCAAGATGATTTTCCAGCGACAAAAAAAAACCTACCGCCGAGGGCAGGCAGGTTCAAGACTAAAAAAGAGACGGTATATTGACAATTTTATGTCGACGATGTTGCCATCGCACGCAATTCGAACACTCAACTGCAAGGGGGGCGATCCAAAAACAAATGCGTCTGTTCAAGCAGTAGTATGTATTGAATTGGACTCAATAGTGCTCTTCACCAGTGTTCGAATGGGCCTGATAATTAGAATGCATGCCAACTAGGGTCCTCAGCAGCAGCAATGGCAACAACAGTTGGCCTATCGCTTGCAGAGTGTCTGAGCACAATTGAATAAAAGAGGTCAATGATTCGCGCGTTATTTTTTTTATGCTTGTACTCCCTGCAAGAAATTGAACTTATTCTGGCCGATTCTCGCGTCATCGACCTAGGAGGATTGCTACAACTTGCACCCTGTCACTCAATGCACCCCGCGGTGTAGATGAGCACACACATGAGGAACACGAAGAAGAGGAGGAGAAGGGATCTTTGGTCCACTCAGGAGTGGCGAAACAAAAGGAGCACAAGCAAAAGTAAAGCGAAAGCGTGCTCCCGTTTGTCTGAAGGGGTGTTCCCAGCCAATGGCCTTGCACTGGCCGATGATACCACCGCTCCATGGATAGCACAACATACCTTTTGCTGTCGACCAACCTTGCAAGCTCTATTATTCAATTGCCAGGTTATTCTAACGAGCACTGGCATTCGAAGTTGATTGGGTTGAGCTGAATTAAAATTGAATTGAAAAGAAAGAAAACGCTGTTGCTCGATTGCAGGTGTTTATAATGAAAGAAATGATAAGCGTATCTAGTATCTATGTGTGTATATATTCGTGAGTTCCTGGCGTAGCTGAAGTAGGTAGGGCGGTGGTGGTGGTGGTGTGTGCATAGTTGTGGTAGAATGACGCGAGAACGCGAGTAACAAGGCAGCTGTCTATTTGTCCCATGAGATGTGTTCCACCCCGCACTCGACAACCAAAAACTACAAGTCCGCATAGCAGAGCTGTGAAATCTATACACACAGGACAGGTATAAATACCAAGGACCACTTCTCCTCCATATCTCGCACACCTTTTCTTTCTTTCTTTCTTTCTTTACTTTGCTCTGCTCACTCGTGTTCTTCGTACCTCTACCTCCATCCCCCACACTGCAACCATGTCCTTGACCTCGGCAAACGTGTCCTACCCTCCGCACTTGCCAATGCCCCAGCATCGTCAGCAGTTGTCCTATCCTCACTCCTACCCTCATCATCCCGATATCTCGCCTACCATGAGCCACGATTCCATCTCGAGCAACTCCTCTGGGCCAGTGTCTCCTCCGACTGAATCCTCGCATCCTCTCTACATCTCCACAACTACACACCACCACTCTCACCCCCACCAGCAACAACAACACCTGTCTTCATATCACCATGATCCCTACCAGGCACCATCGCCACCGTACTCATATCCTCACAGATCAGGTTCCACAGAACTCGCCCAAAAGCCCACTCTCCCCTACCCTCGTCCGTCTCACACCTACTCGACATCATCCCATCGTGCACACCCATACTCGCCTTCTACTCTGCCCCCATTAACAGGACGTGTACCTCTCTCGCCTCAAAGCCCTGTCGACTCTACGGCTCCATATCCCATGCCCAACGCCAACCGAGACGAACGACACCGCTACCGGACTGCGTCGCCTATGTCTGCGTCTCCACCACCTTCATCCAGCCCGACCTCCAGCGTTCTATCGTCAGCAGCACCTCTCTCTGCCAACGACCGGAGAGAACGCAATAAGGCTGCTTCGGCCAAGTACCGGGCAAAGAAGCACTACCAATCGGGCGAGATGCGCTCCCAGATCACAGTGCTGCAAGATCAGAACAATGTCATCACACGACAGCTCGAGGAGTGCAGGGCTGAGAACGCCTCACTCAAGAACATGGTCGAAAAGCTGAAGGGACGTCTTGTGGCGGAGAAGGTCCTGAAGCGACTACGTGAAGTCGGTCGCGAGAAGAAACGCCGTGGCAGTGGTGCTGGTCATGCCGCCAAGGTGTCTGCTCAAGACCTGGCTGTCAGCGACAGTGAGGTAGATGACGATGATGATGATGTTGTTGATGCTGTAGAGAAGGCTGTTGAGGATGATGATGAAGAGGGGATTGAGGAGAACGATGCTGTCCTGGCCGGGATTGAGAAACGCTCGAGCGAGAGGAAAGCTCATAGCCGCCGTAGAGCTGTGCGGACGAACGATGACGATGAGGACTACCGTGAGGACTAATACTCGAACACCAAACGATCCTTTGAGTCCAATTCCTCCATCTTCCTCTTCACTCTAACATTGTAATAACACCTGTATATTTCCTCTCGCTTTTCGCTGCATCGACTTGCATAAACATATAATGAACCATAATAAACCTCAGTTGAGAAAGGGAAAGCATCGACTCCCATTGCTTGGCTTCATAGACTGAACGCCATTTTCTTAAGAATAGAATAAAACGATAAACGGCAATTGAATCGACTCACTCCACAATGTCGCCTTGAAAGGACGACGATGGATGAGCTCAGACGATCGGCATGTGCGTGCGAAAGCAGCGAGAGATGAATGGTCTTCACAGCAAAGTTGACCCATACCCATACTATGCCGTTGTCTCCATGCCTCCGACCTTTTCTAAATAAAAAAAAGGTTTTCCAAGTTACTAGCCCAGAGGAGTTGTACACAAAAAAAGATTCTAGCCAACGAGCGTGCACGATTTCGCGTCTGTGACCGATGGTGCCATCCTTCCAAATCCTTGGCTCATCTCAATAAGGGACACAGTGATTGAATTGAAATCCTTATTCATTGCGGTGGGGTGAATGTCCAAACAGTGTTGAACACCTGAATGAAGCCACGAGTGCCCAACTACTGCAGATGTCTTTATCGGTCAAGCGTCCTTAAGGTATGAGGAAGAGAGGGGCAATAGTGCTGCACACTGGTACATAGTCCATCGTGCTGTCCCTGTCCGGGTATCTGCACACGACGGCCACGAGTAGGTTCATTCTTCCTACTGTAGTCTTTTAATTTAACTGCGATACAGCAGCAAAATGGCACAAGATGACGCGATTTCTGGCCACAGCGAGGTGATTTCTGCACCACTTCCTGTGTCCCTCATTCAATTGTTTATTGAGTCGAATCTCCTACTTTCGTTATCGCTTTCAGTTTTCTTTAATTGAGAACGGGGCGCAAAAAGATGTTCCCAGGACCGGGGGTTTTTTTTGAGAGCGGCATAGAGATAGAAGTCTATAGAGTCCACGGCAAAACGTAGCTGCGTTTGTTCAGTCGAAGGACGACTGTATTGTGTTTTTTTATGCAACGTGCGCAAAAGTGATCAAGAGCACAATGGCACCATCCTACGAAATATGTTGAAAAGGCGTCTACGATACCATCTGCGAACATTGCATGCGTGTTTGGGCAAACAATAAAATATCATGCTGTCTTTTTTTAAGAAACGTGTGTTCTAAAATCAATGTCGATATTCCTTTTCAGTGTTCATTGCTGTAGTAGAGTGAGCTGTCTGATTGTCTGCCGTTGCTCCCGCGGCGACCTTTTCTCTTTTTTCCACTCTCGATGGACGTCTTGATGCTGCAAGTGCTGACTGAAAGGATGTGTGATGTGCTCAATTGGCTAAGACGCGTCAATTCCTGAGGAGTTGCAGCATGCAGGACAGCCCTCGAGACCTCTAGCAATATAAACTCTACGTTCAGCTACCATAGTTTTTTTCATCATCGTGTCTCGGTTGCCTAAGACACTCATAAAATGATTCAGTGCTTCAGAGCAACGTTGAAGCGTCTCGCGGTTATAATCGTACTCAGAGTACTTGTTCCTGGTCTTTCAAGAACAATTTGCACACTTTCTTGGAATGTTTCATTTTACAGGATTAGAAATTGGCACTACCCCTGTAAATGCAAAATGACCAAACAGGGAGTGATCTCTTGCATCCCCGCAATCACGCCCATCGCGACTCTGAGCATCTCGACAGAAAACCGCAGGAAAGCAAATCCACCAGGGAGCCGCGCTGGATCCGACGCACATCATCACCGACCGGGCTTGCATCCTCGACCAGCCCGACAGGTTCGCCATCTCCGCTCGCCATCACGGATACCGTCGCAGCCTTGTCTGCATCCGTCGGATCCGTCTCTCCTCCGCTCGCTAACTGCATAACTGTCCGCACAGCACAACCTCATCTGGCTCAGGCAGGACCAACTTTAAAAATACTATCATGCAGCAGCAGCCCCCACACCATTTCCCGGCTATGACGCCGCTGCAACAGCAACAGTTGCTCCAACAGCAGCAACAGCAGCAACAACAACAACAGCAGCAACAACAACAACAGCAGCAACAGTACCAGCAGCAACAACAGATGCTGCTCCAGCAGATGCAGCAGAAACAGTTCCAACAACAGCAGCAACAACAGCTACTGCAGCAGCAGCAACGCGCGGCTGCGATGAAAAATCAGTCTCCACAGCAGCAGCAACAGCAGTTCCAGCAGCAGCAGTTCCAGCTCCAGCAGATGCAATTGCAGCAGCAACAACAGCTCCTCCAACAACAGCAGCTTCAGCAACAGCAATTACATCACCAAATGATGGCCCGACCACCAGGGATCATGCAGCAGCAGCCCCAGTTACAACAACCGCCAGTACCAGTACCGGTGCCAGTACCGATGCCGCTCCAGATGCAGCAGGGACCGATCTCGGGCCCACAACAGATGCAGAACAACCTGGTCCTTCAGCAGCAGCAACAGCAGCAGCAGCGAATGTTGGCGCAGATGCAGCAGCAACAGCAACAGCATCTTCATCTGACGCACGCGGGTAAGCCGCGTCCCAATGGATTTCCAGCAGTGCCCGGAGTCACAGGAGTACCGGGCGCACCTGTCATGGCAGGGATGCCAGGGGTGCCGGGGATGTCAGGGATGTCAGGGATGTCAGGGATGCCAGGGATGCCAGGAATATCGGCGATGCCAGGAATACCGGCGACGCCAGGAATGCCGGGGATGTCGGGAATTCCAGCGATGCCAGCGATGGCGGGAGTGGGAGTCCAGGGTGGGTCAGCGATACAGGGGATGCCGACCATGTCGACCATGCCAACCATGCCAACAATATCAACCATGCCGGGTTTACCAGGGGGTACCGTGCGCCCACGACCGCCAATGATGCCCAATGGGATGCCTACACCCTCAATATCGAAAAAGACGTTCGAGATGGACATTGATAAGGAGGTCTTTCAGGCTGTAAATGCACACGAACAGCCTTTTACGGTTAATTGATGATGATCTCTTGTGGGACATTTAGGATAAGGCCTCATCTAACAGTTTCTATTTTGTTTTTTTATTTCATGTCTGAAGCTGCTTGAACTGAACAAAGAGCTGATCTGCGTATGCATTGACTACCAAAACAGCAACCTGACTTCGGATCCTGATTTTCAAAAGTAAGTAATAAGCTGATGGCAGCAAAGTATGAAATTGCGCAGGAACGTGAGTTCACGAATCTGATGTCATGCGCATTTATACTGGCGAACTTTCAGGTACCAGGTCCGACTTCAGAGTTTGTTGTCATATCTCGCGACATGGTCAGAAATCAGTAAAACTATACCAGTAAGTGCGCTTGAAAATCCCGCTGGGAACCGCAGAGGAGTGCATCGACGCGTGATTTTGACCATCGAGTATCAATGGTTGTAGCTATCCAACGAGCCTCCACCAAAACCTGATCTGTCGCCACTCCCGCCAGCGCGTTTCCCTTCTGCAGCAAGGGCAATGGTGGCTCTTCCCAAAGTAGCGGTCGCGTTCGCAGCGGCACAGAAGGCGATCAAAGAAAAGGCGGCAGAGTCAACAAAGGCAGCAACCCCAGCAACTCCGGCAACTCCGGCGACTCCAGTAACTCCTACAGCGAAATCAGAGGCGACCTCAGCTCCTTCGCCTACTAGTAGTATCGGAGCAAGCATTGCGACTGCATCTGCACCTACCACGACTTCTACCGTCCAGAGCTCGGTGGGACCATCAGTCCCTGCAGTAACAACTGCTGTCAGCACAACCGCACCAATTGGCAGCACACTCATGTCACCAGCACCTCATGTTGCGCCGAACACTGGAAGTCAGGCGGGTACACCGCTATTGCAACGAGCCCCTACAAATACGAATCCACAGCAGCAACTGGATCAGCAGAATACGCAGCAAGGCGCGCAGATGCAGGCTGGCACGTTGAACTCCCTCACGGCGCCTTCTCCTGTGTCGACTTCTATACCCTTGGCAGCCTCATCAATGCTATCATTCCCCCCCACACAGCCACAATCCACCCCAGCATCGGCGCCACTCCAGTCACCAACGGTTGCTTCGACTCTCACGACACAGAGCCCAGTCGTGGGTACAAGTACCGACATCTCCTCAGCCTCAGGAACATCCGTGCCGGCTATTCAGGGAACCGATTCTCCAGTATCCAAGGCATCAGTATCATCGGCACCAACTCCTGTGACAGCTTCATTACCCAACGGAGTCGTGGGAGCGGTCAGGATTCAAACAGGATCGGTCTCGGCTCAGTCTTCACCAACGCTCGGTGGATTTGCGCATCTTAAACAAGGAGGAGGGAGTGCCGTCAACAGTCCTGCGCTGACTCAGTCCCAAGCACAGACACCTGCTTCGCCCCTTGGCATTGTCGCCGGATCTCCAGCACAACAGCAGTCTCTCCTTCAGCAGCAGATGCACAACCTTCAGCAGAGTAATAACGGGAGCAGGCATAGCTCGCCGCTGGTGTCGCATCAGATGCTGCCACAGCGCACAGGAACAGGATCGGTAACGTCTTCGCCGAGCGTATCGCATGCTGCTATCCCAATGTCGTCTCAACAACCTGATACCACAGGTGCACAACGGGTCGCGTCGCCGGCACCCATGGCCGCTTCTTCTGCGGCACAACTTGGATCCCCGACCGTTAGCCTAGCATTCGCACAGCCATTCCATGCGCACACTCCCAGTCCTACAATGGGGCAACCACGACCATCCGCACCCACGATGATGTCCACCGCAGGGTTACCTATGGGCACAACACCAGGACAGATGGGACAGATGCCACAGCAGCAAACTATGCTGATGGGAATGCCGATGGCGATGGGGATGGGAATGGGGATGCCTTTGGGTATGAATATGGCGCAACCGGTGGGCATGCCTATGGGCATGGGTATGAACCCTATGGCTCAGTCGATACCAATGTCGATGCCTATGCAGATGCCGATGCATGTGCCGATTGGGATGTCTGCACCGATGCAGATACCTATGACGGGGAAGCATATGTTGGGCGGTGCGCAGGGTGGGGTGCAGATACAGCTTGGACCGCATCAGCAGCATCAGATGAGTCAGTTGCAGTTGCACATGATGCAACACCAGCAACAGCAGCAGTGGCAGCAACAAGCACAGCAACAACAGGCGATGATGCAACAGCAACAGCATATGCTGCAGCAACAACAACAACAGCAGATGAATCAGCGTCCCCCAAGTCGACAGAACAGCCCAATGATGAGTCCTGGACGCGGAAGCCCCGCTATGTTCAGTCCTACTTCTATGATGACCCCTCAACAGCAGCAATTACAGCAGCAACAGAGTCAAGGACCCAGTCGTTCAGGATCTATGGACCTAAGTTCCGGAAACAATAACATGATGGGAAGCAGTGGTAGCCAACAAGGCTCGCCCGCACTTGCAGCTCGTCTTGGGATGCATTCACTTCCCGGATCAAGATCCGGATCTGTCGACTTTTCTCAACAGCAGCAGCAGTCGCAACCAACACCGCAGCAACTCCAATCTCCACAATCGGGATCGGGGGCCACACCCACTGGCATGTCCTTCGCCACTAACAGCAGTGCCAATAACCAGAGTAGTTTACAGAGCACGCCCACCCTCGGGCATAACAATCTCAGCAGCGCCATGGGCGGAAGTAACACGAACGACAGTGCTGCGAACACACCTGTCACTGGCGGAAATGTTGGGTTATCAGAGCTTGAGAACAGTTCGACAATGAATGCTGGAGATGAGGGCGAGGACATGTTGAATTTGGATATGATCGAGATGGATATGACGATGAGCCATGATTTGTACGGATCAGGCGAGTCTGGGAATAACAGCGGTGGTAATGACAACGGCGGTGGATACGGAGATGGCCAGCATCAACAGCATCAACAAGAAGGCCAGCAGCAGGAGCAGCAGGGGCTAGAAGGGTTGGAGATGGACTGTGCGGTCAATGAGGAAGACGAGGACGATGTCATGAATGGATTTTTGAACCTGTAGAACCTTCATCTCTGCTTTTTTTTTTTCTTATTCTTATTGCCGATAGCTCGATTTTTGACCAACTACAAATGTACAATAGTAAAGAAAAAAAATATTTATTTGTCGACTGGTCGGAAAATAATCCTCGCGAACATTGTGATGCAGATCTGTCCGCCAATGGCTACATGGTCTTGGTCCTGGCTATTGCCTTCGGACTTAAAGCTGCCGATGATACTGCGTGCAAGTCTGACACCAGAGTGCTCCAAATGGAGCTATGCGCACAGCAGCACCATCCTTAGTCATGCAGCTGTGCAGTAGGCCCGCAACATGCTCACTCCATCAGTCATGCAGACATCTGTTGTAGTAAAGTAACGTCCTGCTCCAGCGCCTTTTCTGTCGCGGCCGGAAACGTAACCCATGCATACCACATCCCTCTTTTTTTCTTTCTGTCCCCAGGTGCGCTGCACTGCTTCAACGCCCGCTTAGTCCTGTTCTCTTAAGGACAAGGTCCGCGGACGGAACTCGCACCAAATGCGAACCTGATGGGCACAACCGAGACAGCACCTCCGCCTCTGCCCATCGACTACAGTTCGCAGATAGACTTTGTTAGCTCGTCATCAGCCTTGACGGAGAGCCATCTCCACCCAGTTAGGCAGATGAACAGGTGCACGGGTGTGCAGAAGCCGGTCTTCGTTTCGTACTTTCTACTCGAGCATCTACGCTATTTTTAGAGGTGAAATTCAGGTCCATTGCCGCTGTGCGCACAGCTCCATTTGGAGCACTCTGGTGTCAGACTTGCACGCAGTATCATCGGCAGCTTTAAGTCCGAAGGCAATAGCCAGGACCAAGACCATGTAGCCATTGGCGGACAGATCTGCATCACAATGTTCGCGAGGATTATTTTCCGATCAGTTGACAAATAAACTAGTACTTTCAAATATTGTCAGAAAATCAATGTATTTGCAAGGCGAGTAAAATAAGCGATCTAACAATACTATATAGTTTGGTCGACCGAATAATCAAGGAAAGAGGAGGAATCTCGTTAGAGGTTTGTTCTTTCAATTGTCTGCAGAGTAAATGAAACAAAGATGACATTATATCCTGTGTTCAAAGAGGTTGACAACGTACCTTCGTTTACTTCTTGGCAACAGCAGCCTTGGCCTTCTTGGTGCCACGGAGCTTCTTGCTGCGGTTCTTGCGTTCCTTGCGCTGCTTGCGGGAGGCCTTCTTGATCTCCATGAGGCCGTGCTAAATTAATGAGATGTTTAAAGAGAGGAAGAGGACGTGTGTTCAGTCGAAAGGGTAGTGCATAGAGACAGTGAAATGGTGACACTGTGAAAAGTGTTCCCCTGATGCACCGTAACTCCAGAAGCAGCAGACACTGTGTTTGTAGTTCTGGCGTAAAGAAGGATTGTCTGAACATAAGCGCCATTCCGATGAGTTAGGTCCTGTTCATTCTCATGTGCCTTTCCGCGCTTCGCTCATCGCTGAGTTCCCATAACTGTAAAAGTCCTTGGAGCATAGTTTCCAATGCTTTGCCGGCATTTCCAGTGTCCATGCTGGTACCGTAATTGCTCCTGCATATCCAGTACCGTTCTCCTTCCTTTGCCTTTCCTATAATCGTCCTTTGTCCGATCCTGTATGGTTTTTTTACGCGCGAAGCCGCCCTAACAAAAGGACGGCTCGGCTCGTTGCTTGCTTGTTTAGTTGGTAAGATACATACACGAACAAGGCGGTACTTGGGCTCGAACTTCTTGGCAGACTCCAAGTTATCGTAGATCAAAGCAAAGCCAGTCGACTTTCCACCACCGAACTGGGTACGGAAACCAAAGACGAAGACAACCTCCTTGTCAACCTTGTACATCTTCGCGAGCTTCTCGCGGAGCTCGTCCTTGGAGATGTTGGCGCGGGCGGGGTGGATGATATCCACGACCTATCAATTCGAGGTAGACAAATGCAATTGTATTAAGTGGCGTTGTCCTGATCGCGGTTATTGTTGGTGTAGCTGCGGTTGCAGGTTGGATCGTTGGTCATCGTGTGGTGGCGCGTTTACCATTTGCTTTCTGGCCAAAAGGCGGTTGGTCAAGAACTTGCGGGTTCTGATGGTAGCAGTGGAATCAGCCTATTGGTGGAGTGTGCCCGAAGGAAAAGATGGGAGTTGTCAGTGACCGCAGCGTCATAACGACCACATGGTTCATTTCTGATTGATCCCTCCTGTGTCCATATATCGCGCTCAAAACGGTTGTTCGATTCCTAGCCCCTCGCCAATGTATCGATAAACACAGCGAGTCAAATCCCCATTGCATTGTTGAAGTTCGGTCCAATCCGAGTTCACACCATGCATCCGTCCTGCCATCATGCTCCCCCGCTTCCAACATGCATCGAATCTCTGCCTGAGCCCTCTGTCCGTCCGATGCGATTGACTAATGATCCTGCTATGAACGATACACATCCGTCCATATAAGCTGAATAGCATGATATCCTGATCGATGGTTGCCATTACTTTAGGTCGGTTGCCACTCCTCCATGGATGTGTTCCCCTTGGCCCTCTTCCAATCCTGTGTGACTGTCCGGTTCAATACCATTTTTGATCAAAAGAGGAAGATTTCCGTTTGCAGCTCCGAGATACGATTTTGAGGACCAAGATGTGAACAGTGGCTTGTGGTCTTCTTTCTCCCCAGTAGAACAATCGTGTACAAATAGGGTACAAATGGGGTACAGGCGCATTGGGCCTTCCTTCTTTAATTGAAGTTGGATTCCTCAATCGTTCGATTGATAAGAGTGAGTGGAGTCATAATTGTTGATTGACTACATGGCGTGCGGGAAACTGAGAAAAATTAAGTGTGAGGAGTGATAGTCTATGGCACCCAGGATAAATGGTATTCAAGACGCGTAAAACAAATAAGCACAGTACACCATCAAATTATTGAACACATCTCATTCAGTCCTTAATCGGCACTATCCTGATATGCATTGATAAATTCGACAATTGACAATTGACGCACTGGACAAGAAAAGATACGGATATGTTTTGCAGAGAGAACAAAGAAAAAAAGCAGACACTTTTTTCCTTTGTTCTCCTTCCTCAAGGCCTATTTTTATTCAGAGACAATCTAAGCACGACGGGCACGGGCAGCGAGCTGGCGAGCGTTCAGCTTGGGCTTCTTGGCCTCAACCTCACGCTTGACAGCCTCGTTCTCCTCAGCGAGAATAATCTCGATGTGGCAGGGAGACGACATGTAGGGGTTGATGCGACCGTGAGCACGGTAAGTGCGGCGGCGCTGGCGGGGAGCCTGGTTGACCTGAATGTGCTTGATGACGAGAGCATCCTGGTCCAAGCCCTTAACCTATTTTTTTATTTCGCAGAGGTGAGGAAATGGTGTGAAATGGGAAGGTCAGAAAACTTGAAGTGAAAGTATTTTTGAGGCCCTGAGAGTACATGCGGCGCTATGCGAAATGGCAATTTGTAGTGCGTAAGCGCTGTTGTTTGTCGTTCCAATTGCTGGACAAGTGCTGATATGCCGACATCCTTTTTTAAAAATATGACACAAAAGTAAGGTTGATCCTGAATGCCAATTGTCGATTCCTCTGTATCAATTTTTTCCCAGTGGCCCTAGTAAGAATTGTTGTTGTTGACCTTGGCTTCAAAAGCAAAACTTCCTCGTCCTGGTGTCCAGTATCCCGACTCCATCATCAGCAACCAAAACTTACGTCGGCGTTGGACTCGGCGTTCTTGAGCAAGTCCTTGACGAACTCGACAGACTTGACGGGCCAGCGGGCCATGGTCATGCCAAAGGGCTTGGCCTGAGCAGTGCGACCGATACCGCCGTTGAAGCGACGGAAGGGAATGGCCTGCTTGTGGTCCTTGACGGCCTCGAGGTAGGTGAGGGCCTTCTTCAACTTCATGCCGGAGATCGCAGCAGCGACCTCACGGGTGTTCTTGAAGTGAACACGGAGGTAGGAGCCGCGAGACAAGGCAGCTATTGTTCGCAAAACAAGTTGACAGTTGATAGTTGGATCCGTATTAGTTATGTGTACTCCTCTGGGATCAATTTTGGTAATTTGAGTCGGTGATTCCTCGCTTCCTTCTTCTGTCCTTGACCGAGCGAGTCTATATGCATCCTGCTATAGTTGCGTTCCAAATCATCGTCGTTCACTTACTCTTCGAGCTGTTGGCAGGGGTGGCAGCGTATCTCACCATTTTGTCCTACGAAAGCACGAGTAAAAAGGAAGGACAGCCTGGTTAGATTTCTGGTGATGTGATATCTCTCAACCTGGCTCCACATCCTGCCAATCGTTGTCTCCTGGAAAAAAAGGTCGAGCTGTAGTCCAAGGGATCAAAGTTCTGTCCTGTAACATCGATCTGTTGCGATTCCGTTGAGGGCTGAAGGCCATGCGTCAGCGATTCTCGATGCAGGCCTGTTGATGCATAGTTTCCCCTTGCGACTCGCTTGAAACAGTTTTGTTGGGTTCGCAAGGTGCCGATTCTGACGCACAAGTACGTGCTGATGTGTTGCAGAGGGTCAGATGTCTGTGTCGGCATGCATTCTCGATCGCCGCCTGTCAAAAAACTTGACAGTGCATATGTCCTGAATAACGTCCCTCAAAAATGTTCCAGTCGGTCAGTTGGCGATTCCTGTAGTCCTTTGCGGTGTTGACTCGATGGATGGGTATCTGGCCGTGGCGAGGATGGTTGGATGCATAGTGCCGATCATGGATGTCCCGCTCCCTTTCAATTGGATGTGACTGAGCCCTGTAAGTCTCTACCTTTGGATTAGAGATAGAGGAAAGAAGGATCGAGCGGAGCAGTCCGCGCAGGGCAATAAAATCGAATCCAGCCCAGAGCAATTAGACCGTGGCTTTTTGAAGTCTGCAGAAAGTGAACCGCGCTGTGTGGTTCATCACAACGACGACGCGACTCATCCTCTACCAAACGCAACGGACACTCAACAACGCGGTAACAACAAGGACCAGTATCAAGTATGGCAGGGACAGAGGACCTTCAGGCTGCTCTCGAAAAGAATCAGAATGCACTTCAGGACATCGAACACATGATCACCTCTGTATGTAAATCCAGAACTCTTAGACAAGTTATACGAAGCATAGGACTTGGAACCATATCCTAGACCCTATCCATTGACCACTATTGCACAACTGAATAGCTGAATGATGTGCGCTCGTCTGTTCACCATGTGTTTCATATCCTGCAAGGACGTACAGGTATCGTCAAGGAACATTGGATATTGACCAAAGAGTAACTAAAGATCCCAAGAACAGTTCTGACCAGCGGTATCTTTATTATTATTGTTACTTAGAACTTGAATCAGGAGCCGCGTTTCGGGAACATGCAAGATTCACATACAGTGCTTTAGAATGCCTTGCAAAACTGGCCATTGGCTCGGACGGTATGTTTAGATTGCTCTCAGTAATCAATTGGAGGACTATCACCTGGAGACAGATCAACGATGCTGTCCTCGTCAATATCTGACAAGTCCCGTCTCCCGTGTCTTACTTGGATTGACTTCTAGGTGTTTTGAACGACATTCAGGCAGTCGAACTTCCCAAGCTCCAGGGACCATCGCCAATGTACGTCGCTATTTTGATAGTCTCATTATACGGAACAGAGTTGTACTTGAAGCAATTGAACTGGGTCACTCATCTCCGGAATATTTGGACCTAAATCAATCAGATCACTCGAAACCAAGCAAAAAGAGGCACAGCAAGGGGAAAAAACAATCACAGGGTATATTTGTTGTCTATATGGCATGCATTTTATCAGATCGACTATCGCTTTTTCAATGCCATTTCCTGTTTTTGACTGATTATTGAATGATATATAGGTTGAGACGGGTATTACCTGGGGAGACTGGCGGAACAATAGTCGAACAGAAGAGTCAGGAGTATCACAAGTATGAGATGAGTGAACGATCTGTGTCACTTTGCGTTTACAAGGCAGGAGCACGTTGAATACTCACTGGTGCTCCATTATGATCTTCAGTTTGTCGATAGATGACACGCTCCGATGGTTCAGCAGGGCAACAAAGAAGTCTGGGAGAAAAGTCCATGCATCACGGCAGGATAGTCAGCCATCTATGCCTTTCTCGACAGTTAAGGTAGATCTCATACCGGATGCTACAGTCCATTGCCTAACGTCTCACACCCAGAGAGAAAAAAAAAAAAAAAAAAAAAAAAAAAAAAAAAAAAAAAAAAAAAAAAAACTGACGGGTAAAATTCATTGCGCTTTTAGATCAGCGTTTCGGGAGTGATGCACGCATATATTGTCATGGAGACCAACGGGAAAGGACGGTGCACATCTGTATCTCGACTAATCGTCTTTGGGACGGGAGAAGAGGTACTTCGCCATGCCGTGTTGTGCTGCTCTTCGTTTTTTGTGAACGATGGCACGATCTGAAATTGACTCGTCGCGTTTTTTTTTTTTTGTTTTTTTTGTTGTTTTTTTTGGGTGTGTGTGTCGGACAGAACTCTATTTGGGAGGACTCAAGTCATCTCGTGTTCAAGAAGATCACCCAGATCGCCGTAGGTGCGGTCGATTACTTTACGGCGAAAGAGCCTCGATCCCTTCTGGGGCTGACTCTGGTATGAAGTCTGCGCCCTACAAGTCCATTAATGACATCCTTCAGATGCCCCTACTGTTCCACCTGATATGGTTTATTTATATCTTTCTTTATTTTTGTGAACTCGTCTTTAGGAATGGCTCTCAGCATACTCCACATTATTTACAGCACCATGTTCAGGGTGCGGAAAGCACCTGTTTTTCGACTCACAGCAATTCAAGCACCTGCCACCAACACTGTACACCTATGATCAACCTACTAAACCTTTTCATCCGCAGTGCCTGGCATGAGATCAAACCCCACACCTCAGTTTCAACCTAATTTGCGTAGTCTAGCAACCATTTTATTCATGTAACAATACACACAAACCACTACGCTCCAGATGTTGTTTCTACATTTAAACGGCCTTGGCACCTTCTATGATTGAGGCAGTGGTTGTAGACACTGAAGCGACGGTTGATCCCGCATCCGTGTCGCGTGGTTGTTCTGATTTGGTCGCGATTTCTGTGTCTCGACGGGCACGAGCTCTTTCCAGACTATATTGAGGCGCGGGTTTACACTGTCCACGATCCTTGACGGGCTCCAGGAACGATGCCTGGGGGCGGTAGGCATACATGACATGCAGCGATCTCGTGAAGATACTCTTGGGCATGTGCTTCAGCACCATACGGATCAAGTTGTTGTACCAATGCTGTTGTGTTTGTTTATAAAATACAGGATGAGAAACAGAAGCCAAATAGGAAACCGAGAAAGATGATTAGCGAAGGTAGCACAAAAACACTTAAAGCCGAAACTTTGAAACATAGAGTTCCAGCTGTGCTTTTGCGGGGGTCGTTGTTTGTTACCTGTCCCACGAGGCTGGCAAGTCGATGGCTCGTGTCATATGCGGACTTGGCGAGTGGATACCGTTCACTCCTGTAGTGCTGAAAGGCCTTCGTGATATCGTCGACCGAAGGATTATTGGGTAGTTCGTATATGCAATTGGCGAGTACTACAGAGTCTTGGATTGCACTCACGGCACCTGTTCAAGTTGATGAAGTTGATAGAACGGGGACAAAATAAAGAAATGGTTGTCAGCTCAAGATTGTAATTTAGTAACGCTAGACCCTCATGGTGCATTACGCTAGTGCGAAGAGCTCCAACAAAAATACAATAAAGTTGTATCAAAAAAAACGAAAAGGGAAAGAAAGAGAGAGCCCATTATTCCGGAGCTCAAATCTCTTGTGGAAAAAAAAAAAAACAGCGTCAAAGATAAGTAGGGCAAGATCATACCTAAACCAGCGGAGGGATACATCTAGTAGAGGCCGGAATTTAAGGAAACAATAACATAATAATGAGGTGAGCATGCAGTACATCTAAAAGTCTCTGGAAAATAAGAGAGCAATCGCATGACAATGGAGAGAGAATGGGCCCCTTGGCGTAGGCTTCCGATGCCATGTGTTTGCAGGGAAACATTCTAGATCATTGCATGTACGACGTGAGTTGATAGAACTTCTTTACTGTACCTTGTGGCATGCTAAGAAACGAACCGGGTACATCCGTTGGATACGTTGGGCACACATGCCGACGGGGGATCATTGTCAACACAAGAAGTATACGTGTGTTCAGGTACAAGTGTACAAGTTGGGAGGTGCATAATCGATAGCAATAAAAAGAAAAGTAACGATTAGATCGAATGTTTCCGATATTAATGTATCCTCTCACAGAAAAAAAACCATGCTGGACCGTTACCATCGCCAATGAGACACGTCCGGCTGCTGTACCAGGTGTCAAAAAGTTTCTCCTCCAGCATGACCTTCGAGATAAATTCTCGTGGTGTAGCATCGATTAGGTCTCCGATTGTGTAATTGTTCCTGGGCACGGGTAAGTCGCGCACTTCTTTGCACATGGTCTCCGCCGCTTCTGGACCCCACTCCGAGTTGCGAAAGGAACTATCGAGTTCGCGCGAGACCTTGTCATCGAGATGACGCAGGACCATCCAACAAATGGTATTGAACTTGGTTGTAAAGGTAACCCACTACTGACCAAATTGTGGATATAATTGTCAGTAAATGATCACGTCCATATAGTTATATTAGATTAGTTAATGAAAGACATTAACACGTACCGCATATGGTTTGTCCTCGCCAGCTGTAGTTTCGAACCAAGTATGCCAATCCTTCATATGTGTAAACTCTTCTGGATCTAATGGGCGTGTCTGTCCCACGAGACATGTGCTATTGAAAGGCAGGGGTAGGCCATCGGACTTGGGCAACTCGCCTTTCTTTGCTAGCTCCTTGTAGAGTGACTGGCGCACTGCCGAGTATGCTCCATCGGCGCCGACGAGGATGTCGCCGTGGTATGTCGTGTTATCACTGCAGCGGATGAGAACCCCATCCTTGTTCTGGAGGTGTGAGAGGATTTTCTTGCACATCATGACTTTTTGTGGAGGGACGAGTTTGAGCAGGATGTTATAGAGGATCGGCCGTGAGATGATGTGAGGTAGGTAGCCGCCACTACCGATCCGAGCGAGGTCATGGTTGTGGGCAATCGCGAGAAGTGTTCATGTGTAAGTAAAGTCACCGTGGGGAGACTAAGAGGGTGTAGGAATGCGGAAAAGCGAGAGGGATTGACTATGCACACTTACATCTTCTCCGCAGGGCTATAATCCAATGTCCTGGTTGCCTGCCTTTGTTCGTTGTATCCAGTAGAGAAGCCAAAGGGTTTGGCGTTCATGAGAATCTCATCCAGGATGCCAAGTTGCTCAAAGACTGGCATGACATTAGAACCGATGCTGAGTGCTGAGCCGAGGGGTACAACCTCTTTGGCCCGTTCAAAGACGATGTAATCGATTCCAGCCCTTTCAAGCAAGGCTGCGAGGGTGAGTCCGCCGATGCCGGCACCGACAATGAGGATGGTGGCATTAGTGGGAACTGGCTTGGCACAGGACATCGTTTATTGGGAAGGCGGAGGGAGGTATATTGATACTGCTGTGTAAGGGTAGGTACAAGATGCGTTCTATTCCAGTCGGTCAGGAGCGAGAGGAGAAGGGCCGAGGAAGAAGCAAACGGATTGTGAAGAGAAAAGAGAGAGAAAGGTGAGCAAACAAATCGGAGGGACAAAGTGGGCCTATAAAGAGGCAGAGGCAAGTGGATGGTCAATCCTCATTTTATTTTTTTGTGGCCAATTATTTCTGTGCCCTGGTTACCAAGACAGATGTACCATTGATGCAGCAGAATTTTGGTCGGAGAAGTGCACCCAATACTGCCAAGACCAACCATGTTTTCGTCCTGGATGCCTCCACCCCGTGCTGTCGTAAAAATAAAAGAAGCGAAAGAGCTCTGATCTGCTGGCTCTTGTATTCGAAATGGGGGGAGAGCTCTTTCATAGCGCCACTCAATGTAGCCGTGTTTGCTGCTGTGTGCACTCATGTAAGCGCCGGTGCTGGCAACACAAATGCACAAGACAGCAAAGATAGGATGTGGCTCCGAAAAGAAAGGAGGGATCATCATCAAATAGGGACGCCTTTTTTCAAGCGCTTCAAAGTGACCTGAAGAACCCATACGCTTTTTTCGCTATTGTGAAGCAAAGTGGGCTCTGGTCCCCGACACTTTCGGCCCCTGTTTTTTTACCCTCCTCTATCAATGGTAGACTATATTGCGTATTACCAGGGCGCACTGACCATCCAAAACGGCACTTGACATGCGCACGCCCGCGTTATGTATTGCAGCCTCTGTCGAGACATACATCTGGCCCAGGGTCACGGAACGGGATAGTGGGTAATTGACAGGGATAGAGTGGCATCTCGCAATCAAGCAACCCTTCATCTTATGAAAACTGGGCATGTGGGGAAATAAGATAAAGTAAGTCGGTCGTAAAAGTAGAAATGGGACTCGGATACGGCCTCCTATTTTTCTGTGCAAAAGTAGATCCACACTCGAAGTGTTCTACAGATATTAAAGTCAACAGAGAGAGCGACAAAGGGAGCGACAAAGAAGATCGGTGACAAAGAATGTTGGCTCAACTGGCTTTCGTTCCTTTGCTTCGGGACGCCAGAGCCAACAAGCTTTCACATGCCTACTGAGCAAATGTTACTTATTCTGCGAGCTCAAGGGAGGCGCTAATACCAATTGGGGCCGTTTCACCATGTTAACCGCTTTGAAGGCCTTTCAGTATTCATCATTAAGGGGAAGCTAAAGAATGGCCCAAGACCCTTCACCATTGTAAATAACGTTAGCGGATAAGAATGATGGTACTCGTAGATCGATAGTGCCTGCTATTTGTTGGTTCTGACGATAACCCCTATAAAAATCGGATGCTCCTCTGTCCTGTGCGCTGTTATTTGGTTATGTGCATGAGAGCATGAGTTCACACAGAAAGGCGCACAGCAGTAGGGCATGGAGCCAGAGGAATGTGAAGAGTGGGGCGATTTTGATTTAACGCCACCAACAAGAATGTACGTATTTGGACAGAGTTCCTGCGTGGTTAGCCTATTTGTGGATGTCTAGTCCATGTTGGAACCTAGTAATTACAGGTTCCTGTATGATTCGTCGTACGTGGCACAAAGATGTCTAATCCATGCTGGCACCAATTGACAGTACATCAACATGGGCAATCGTCGGGCGAACCTAGAAAGACATTTCTACCGATCCAGCTATGCTGCACATAAATACAACATGATGGACCACAACAATTGGTCACTCTCTCCTCTTGCACAGCTATGGAGGCACCGCATCAAACAGGAACTGTCTATGAGGTATGCCGTTTCGCTTTTCCCCTTCCTTTGCTTAAGAATGGATAGGCAGATTCTCCCATTGTCCGGTGCATCCCCTTGCTTTGCATTCTATTGCACTTATCTGATCTGCTCCCTTAGCTCCTTAGCCTTTGCTACTTCCTGTTCCTCCCCTGAGGAGCCGCTTTTCCCCACGCTCTGGTACAGAGGGAACACAATAGAAAAAAGTTTTCCCTTGATTTTGTTGTTTGCTGCTGCGATGATGTCGCCGGTGGTTGCACAGGAAAAGAGACAGGGGCAGTTTTGTCAATAGGCGTAAATTATGAAGCAGTTGTCTGCCGCCCAATGAACAGCAGCATCCAAACGACAAAAGGGCTGAAAAGACATCGGGCCAATCACAGCGCTGCTTCGTTGGGCCACATCGACACAACAACAAAAACTACCCGTGGGAAATCAAGTCGGAATTCCGTACATGTCTGGACTTCAACGTGGTGCCACGGAGCAGTTCTTTCCCTCTCTCGCTCTCTCCTTTCCTTCTCCTCTTTCTTCTCTTCCCTCTCTTTCTTCTTCTCCTTCCTCTTCTTCTTTCTCATCGCTATCTTTCTCTCTCTCTCTTCCCTCCACCACCACTAACTGCAAACAAGCAAACAAGCAACCATGTCTGCCACTGCTGCTGCCACCCACCTGCACAAGTGCACCGACGCTACCGTCACCCCGGTCAAGACCACCATTCACTTCTCCATCACGGACAAGGTCGGTGCCCTCGACGACTGTCTCGCTGCCATCAAGGCCATGCACATCTCCCTCACCCGCATCGAGTCGTAAGTCTTGTAGTTGTCTCCTTATATTTTCTACCGACACAGTATACCGATCTTTGTTCCCTGTCTGTTACCGCAATCTTGTACCGGATCAAGTATAGTAGCAGCGCTCTGTTTGGTCCCAACAATTGACAATCTTCCTCTCTACTCATCACTATTCATTTATTAGGCGCCCAAGCAAGACTGCCGACTGGGACTATGACTTCTTTGTGGACTTCAACGCTGTCGATGCTGATCAGGTCCGCCAGGTCGCAAAGTCCCTCGAGCCCCTTGCCAAGCATGTGCACATTGTCGGCACTGGCGGTGGCGCCGGTGGTTCTGGTAGGAGACAATGACACTATTGGTGTTCAAACTGCGCTGCGCTCAACTCTTTTGCCCCACAGATTTTTATATTTGCCGTTTTTGGGAATGAAATGTTGACCAGGCTATTTTATCATTTCAAATATGCAGTTGACCTGCCTGAGTCGGTCCCTTGGTTCCCTCGCAAGATGATCGACCTCGACACCTTTGCTGACAAGGTCCTTGAGATGGGTGAAGAGCTCGATTCTGACCACCCCGGCGCCAAGGATGCTGCCTATCGTGCTCGCCGTGCCGAAATTACCAAGATCGCCAAGACCTACAAGACGTACGTCGTTGTTGCTTCGACGTCTTTTACTTTTTTCGTCACTAAATCATACCCCATGCTTACATGATTGACCATTCACTTTTTATCTGCAATCAATAGTGGCCAGCCCATCCCCAATGTCGACTACACCAACGTCGAGGTCGAGACCTGGGCTGCTGTCTTTGAGAAGCTTACGACCATGTTCCCCTCGCATGCCTGCAGGGAGCATCAGCACGTCTTCCCTCTGTTGATCCAGAACTGCGGATATGGTCCCCACCAGATCCCCCAGCTCGAGGTTGTTTCCAAGTTCTTGAAGGACTGCACCGGTTTTACTCTGCGCCCCGTCATGGGTCTTTTGACCAGCCGTGACTTCTTGAACGGCCTTGCCTTCCGTGTTTTCCACTCGACTCAGTATATCCGCCACCACTCCAAGCCTTTGTACACCCCTGAACCTGATGTCTGCCACGAACTCCTCGGTCATGTCCCCCTATTTGCCAACCCCGACTTTGCTGATTTTTCGCAGGAGATTGGTCTTGCGTCCCTTGGAGCAAGCGATGAGGATATTGAGCGTCTGGCCACGATCTACTGGTTCACTGTCGAGTTCGGAATCTGCCGTCAGGGTGATCATGTCCGCGCCTATGGTGCTGGTTTGCTGTCGTCGTTTGGTGAGCTTGAGTACTGTTTGAGCGACAAGCCCGAGATTCGTCCCTTTGAGCCCGCCAAGGTTGCCCAGCAAAAGTACCCGATTACCGAATACCAGCCTGTTTACTTTGTTGCCGAGTCGTTCAAGGATGCCCAGATGAGAGTCCGTGAGTTCGCGAATTCCTTGAACCGTCCCTTCTCTGTCCGTTACAATGCTTATACTGAGAGTATTGAGATCTTAGACTCGAAGGAGAAGGTCATTCGCTATGCGCAGGGCATCAAGACCGACATGTTGACGCTTGTCGATGCCCTGGAGAAGCTGGCATCTTAAAGTAGCTCCAGCGGAGATGATTGAAATGGTCAACAAGTGACAACAATCCGATCTTACTCAGGAACTTGAAAACACTGCCAATGTGATTGTTCTTTCGCCTTTTTGTTATGCAAATGAAGTCGATCAAATAAACAGTGCTCCGTCCATCATCCTCATTTGCCGTTCGTCATGTCACTAGTATCTGCGGTTTGTATATAACAAATGCTGCCTGCTCATTCTGCACAAGAACGATTGACCAGCGGCCACGTCTTCGCGAGAATAAAGTTTTGAGGACAAACGCGTTTATTGATGCGGATGCTGTATTGAAGGTCCGAGAGGTTTCTGTCTATTATCTGTGGTGTCTTGACAGGATCTACACAGGGTTATGTGTAACATCGACCATTATGTCCTCGAGAAAGACTGAGCCCTCGTCTTGTGGGAAAGCCAAAATAGGAACCTGGCCTTGGATTTGAGCAGGAACTTGCGGCTGGTTGGCCAGGTCCATCGCAGAGTCATGTGCCTGGATCACCATCAGGTTTAGATGTTGCTGTTGCAGCTGTCGCTGCAGTTGCAGCTGCAGGATCTGCAACACAAGGCGAAGATTGGTTGAGGGAGACATGGTGGGAGTGGAAGGCGGGATCTGTGTAGGATGGCACCAAAGGTGTACTGCAGAGAAATGGCGTTGTCTTGGGTGGTTTGCGATTGGAATGAGGGTCTTGAAGAAGGAAGAAAAAAAAAAAAAAGAAAGAAAAAAAGAGGGATCGCTCATGAGTTAAATACGCGATCAAAAAGTCGGCAAAGCGACGCGGCTCGACCAGCACGCAATAATAATTACAGTATTTCTAGATTGCAGCCATCATAGTATTGGGGAGTACATGTGCCGTCGTAAATATGGCCCATGCTTACTCCGCCATGAGACGAGAGTTGGACACACTCGAGAGCAGACGCAGAACTGCAATTTCAGTAAATGCAACAACAGGATGGACTGGAGGCGGTGCAAACACTGAAGGTAAAGGGCCACAAATCCGACAGGCGCTCACATACGACCGCAATTTCGAACACTCAAATCGACAGCCGAATAAACACTGGACTGTAAAAGGGCCACAAATCCGACAGCAGAGAAGGGCAAAGCGCCGCAATTTCGACAGCCGAATAAACACTGGGCCACAAATCCGACAGGCCCATGGTTTTCATACACGGGATCACTCAAATCGACAGCCGAGTAAACACTGGACTGTAAAAGGGCCACAAATCCGACAGCGCCGATGGTATGTTCTCTCCCCCCGTGCATTCAAGGAGGGATATAAATTCCGGGCTTCGCCTCGCCCTCTTGGCCCACTCATCCCCACTTCCTCTCGCTCTATATCATCTCCACCTTTTCACTGCAAAAGCACTGAATGAGAACACCTTCGCCTTTCGCTTTCGCCCCAAGCACACCCCAAATGCGTCCAGATACCACCTCTCTATCCACGGACAGCTTACAGCGACCTCAAGTGAATCCTCAAGGACAAGACCAGGGCAGTAGCAACTGGCCCTATGGAGCCATCCATCCTCGATCTCAGGCACTCCAGCCTGCCAGCACCTTATCCGGTAGCATTGGATACACGACTCCCTCCTACGTAGGTCTGCGAGCCTCCGACACCACCTCCCTCGACACACTCGGTGACTGGGAGCTCCAGACTGCAATTGAAGACCACCGCCGACAGCTGCTGAGCCTGCAGAGGCTTCAGCACCAGAGGAACACCCAAAGAACTATGGAGCAACAGGGTTCGCTGACATCCACTCCAACTCTAACCCTACCTGGGCCTTTGCTTGCGGAAACACATCTGATGGACACAGTACTCACAGTATGTACATAATTGACGCTGTATGACTTGTATATCCTCGTATCCAGGCAGATATAGCTAGACTGATATCTCCATTTAAGAATCCTTCATATGCACGAACTGCTTCCCAGGCCTCATTTTCTACTTCCCACCAGCAGCATCTCTGGTCTCGCTCTAGCCACTTGCCTACAGAGACTGCCGCCGATACAGTCCCAGAGAAAGATTTTCACTTTTGGCTACAAAGACATAATGAAACGGAGGAGCAGATGGGTCAATCACAAACGCAGCAGCAGATACAGCATACACGAGTAGCGCTTGAGACTTCATCCTCCACATCCCAGGAGGAAGCACTTGGCTCTACACTTGAATTGCCGACCAGTGCTTCTGGCAACCATGTGCTGTTCCTGGATCGACTGCCTGCAAGTCCCTCCAACGGACCAATTTTAGAGGCCCAAAGTCACCAGCTGCATTCATACCGCGAAGAAGTGGATATGCTGTATAAGGCGCATCTACGCCAACAACAAGGACCCTCTCAGCACCGTTATCAGCAGCAGAGAAACCGACCACAGGAAGGACAACAGGTAGGGACTACTTTGTTGATACAGGTAATATGCTAGATGGATGCGCCGCTCAGTTTACAGCATACGCTCAGTCTAATCTAGGCTTCTGAAATATCCACATCCGTGCAGGCAGTGGAGGCATTGGACCGTTCAACTCAGAAGCGGCTTCCCTCTGTACCACTTGCAAGCGACCACAAACGAGCTGCCTCCGAGACTTCCTTTTCCGATCCTCGCGAGCAATCCTCTGACTCCGCCATTAAACCTCGCGAGGTGAAACGGCCAAGGGCAGCCCTCTCGGTGCAGCTAAAGCTCGACATCATCAAATACCGCGAGAAAAACCCATCCGTATCCATCTCTGCGCTTAGTCGACACTTCGACGTGAAGCGCCCCACTATCCACGACGTATTCAAGAACAAGGACAAGATCGAGGGCTATGCATACGACGAGTCGCATCCCTCCTCAGCTCTAAAGAAGATACGCATGTCAAGACGCCCACTCGATGAATTGGAACGGATTCTCGAAGGTCGGATTAAATGGTGGCAGGAAGATGGTACTCCAGTGTCAGACAGGAAGATCACAGCGCAGGCATTGAACATTTACAGGTATACATCGGATATGCTCCTTGAGCCACAGCCGCCTTGCCAGTTCACATCAGGATGGCTCAAGAGATTCAAAAAGCAACGCGGCGTCAAGACATCGCCTGCCTGCATCAAGGATGAAGATATTGCACGGCACTGTCCAGAACTGCAGGACGCTCTTAAGGACTACAGTCTGGACAATGTCTACTTCGTCGGTGCAACAACCCTGTTTTTGTGCCCGGCGCGAGCAAGCGAAATAGGAGTTCGCAGCCCACCTGGTACGGAGGACGACATGGACACTTGGATTGCGGATGTTTTGCTATGCTGCAACGCAACCGGGTCGGACAGGCGAGAGTTGCATGGTGTAGGTGAGTCAGAAGGAGGGCTGCAGCTGTGGAAAGAAATGCTATCCAGGCAAGAGCAAGCGCGTTCTGCACACTAACACAGTACTTCTATTACTGAGGAATTCAGTTAGGGACTTGGACGATTGGTATCATTTCGAGGGTGATGGTCTGTTTGCGGACGCGCCCCCTACCAATCCAGGAGGGGAGTATCCGCTTAAGGACTTCACCACATTGTGGCTGAACAGATTTGATGCCTCGCTTGACCGTCCTGTCCTGCTGCTGGCGGAGAGCAACTTCTATTGGAACTACATAGCTGGCGAGGACGAGTTTCATTGGGGGTATATCCGAATCGAAAATTGCCGCGGACCATTTGAAGCGTCGGTCCCAATAGCTGTCGGACTGGCCAAGGAGTTCATGGCGTACTACCACATCCTCCTATTCGACGCATGGAAAAAGGCTGCCTCGACCCCCCATGAAGCCCCCATCGAGAGACGAACGCTTCAGTGGCATGTACGACTCCTTAGGAAAACATGGGATGGAATACACAGAACCACACTAGAAACCTGCTCTCGTCCCTTTTTGGCGATGGTCTATCCAGACCGAGGACCTGGCTTTCCCTCCAAGCGCCATCGCCAGCGGAATTCGCTATTTCTGGATGAAGGCGATAGTCAAGGATGCGCACTGGGTTCCACACTGAAGAGGATGTTTCCGAAGATAACAGACATGACCTTGAATTACTACCTCGACCAAGACTGGGAAGTGAGCCCAAGCATGCACTGGTGAATTTTTTTAATCTCTGAAAAAAAAGTAAAAGACTCCCAACCCTGGAAGATAATCAATATGCGTCCGTTTGGGATCCTTCTCCAAGATCAAAAGGCACCGACCTCTTGTTGACAACCATCGCTAGTGAACACCAATTGGCCTGGTCGCAATATCATAGAACACGCTTGCGTAGACCTGGCAGACTCTCTTGGTCCACACAAAGACGGTAGCTGATATCGCTACGGCAGTTATTACAGTCCAGAATCCTTTGAGTATCCCCTGAAGTGCAGTACGCCTCGACCGTTTATTTTTAAGAGCTACAGGACCTCCAAACTGCTGCCAAACAACACAAAGAGATTTCACCGCCTCATCGGCCATTCCTCATTTACCAAGTACTATTAGCATTGGCAATAGAAAGTCCATTGTTGCGCTTGGGAGATGAATGAGAATAATAGTGGTCCACACATAGTTCAAATCCAGACCATCGATCGTCTTGCTGTCGTAGCTCGGCAGGTCAGGCAACAATAACAAGGATGTTGATGTATAGGCAATCAATAATAAATACTCTCTTGTATACAAGCCCGCGACAATGACCGTAGTTCTATTCAGCCCGGCTTCCGCAAAGCCAATAGGTTGGAAGCCGCTTGTAAGGATTTGTTTTTGCACAAGGAGGCCTCAATGCTGTTAAATTAAAAGGGTGCTGCAGCTTGTGAAATAGCACTAGATTCGGTCAGTAATAAGCTGGATCCATGACAAACTGAGGAGAACCCGAGACGAACAAGCATTTGAAAGACGGCACTCAGTTTCGAAAGGCTCTCATTACCAAGGTAGATCATGAGCGGCAAACCATAGGTGGGAAGGTAGACTGAGTATCTTACTTCAAAGTAAAGACTTGAGGGCAAGCGTGTATATTGATGGGGATACTGTATTGGAGGCCTGAGAGCTTTCTGTACTCCTAAAACAAGAGCGGAAGGGATGTTGCCCATTATCTGTGGTACCTTGACAAGATCTACACAGGGTTATGTGTAACGTCGACCATTATGTCCTCGAGAAAGACTGAGCCCTCGTTTTGTGGTGGAGCCAGAATAGGAACGTGGACTTGGATTTGAGCAGGAACTTGAGTAGGAACTTGAGTAGGAACTTGAGTAGGAACTTGAACAGGGACTTGAGCAGGGACTTGAGCAGGAACTTGCGGCTGACTGGCCAGGTCCATCGCAGAGTCATGTGCCTGGATCACCATCAGGTTTAGACGTTGCTGTTGCAGCTGTCGCTGCAGTTGCAGCTGCAGGATCTGCAACACAAGGCGAAGATTGGTTGAGGGAGACATGGTTGGAGTGGGAGACGGGATCTGTGTAGGATATAAAGTGTCAAAGGTGTATTGCAGAGGAATGGCGTTGCGTTGGGTGGTTTGCGATTGGAATGAGGTCTTGAAGGAGAAAAAATAAAACAAAATGAGAAAAGATAGAGGTTAAATACGCAGAAGGGTGGTTAGGATGGTTGGTAGAGCGACAGAGGACCGACTCAGCAACACTAATCATATATTATTTACGTGTAATAAATCACAGATGGCGATATATGGCAAGTTCACGGCTTACCAATACAGACCGCATTGAAAGGGCAGGGGGGAGGGAGAAGGGAGAGTGAGCTTGCTTCTGTCGCTGATCCATGCTTTTCGCTCCTTAGAATTCTAGCTGGAGTCCTAATATAGGCCATGGGCTATACTTGTAGACTATGTTCATGTTCATGTAGGTCTACAAATTCCATGTTGCGCATTTCAACGGTCTACTGCCTGTGCAACTTAAAGTCAAAAAAGGGATACCAAAAACGGCTTCCAGGCGAGGACTCGACAGTAGAGTCCTCGCCAAGGAGTACATTCTTCCCAAGCTCATGAACGCCTTCGTTTGCTATGAACCATCCCTAGCATAACCATGGGTCTCGGCCTACAAATCAAATTGGCTGTCCACTTTCCCTTTTGAACTAGTTATGGTTAGGCAGTACATCTCAAATGTGGTGGAGGTAGGATTCGGTCTGAAGTATTCAATTCAGTTGAAAAAAATTATATAGCTCTCCATCACCATCAACCAACCTCCCAACAACCACCATGCCCACCGCCAGACACGGTATTCAAGCAAGCCATCCTCAATTATATTAGCATGTGCAATACCGGAGGTCCTTCTAAGTCGGTTCTTGAGTCTGCCATGAAAACAATCGGAGACGAGAGATTCAGGGACGTTTTCATGTAGTACAAGGAGAATGATTTTGTTGAGGAAGACGAGCTTGAACATGGATTATTGATTTTCTCAAAGGCTAAACAAGGAGAAGATTGCTTTTGATCTCCGTTCTCGCGCCGTTACCACTCTTCAAAAATACTCAAAGTTGGAATCAAGTCCACCAAAAAAGAATCTGAACGACGCAAAAAGGGTCTTTCAGCAGATAGGCTGATAAGCTTCGATTGCTGGAGGATTGTCGCCTATATATTTTTTTTTCAATTGGATTGAATACTTCAGACCGAATCCTACCTCCACCACATTCTGTACTGTATCGGGTGGCGCTTCCAAAAATTTCTCAAATTTCCTGCGCTGAGTACAACGTGCGGCGAGCCAGTACATTGGGTTTGACATATGGTGGTGGTCAGTACATTGGGAATTTCCGTCCCAGTACAATTTTTTATGAACTCTAAATCGTATGGTCGAGTTTCATTGGCCAAATGGTCATGACATTCACCACATGCCGCCCTTGCTTGCAGCTTGCTCTCTTTCTCTCATTCTTCCTCTCTGCCTGTCCGTCTGCTCACAGCAACAACCTCCAGCCCAGTCAATACTCACTTACAAATCACCAACTGCTCCACACCTGCGGCTGCTCCCCCTCCTCCTCCCATTCCACCTCCCTCATTGAACTATCCTCCACCCTCCACCCCTCATGTCAGCACTCAGCTCTCTTGCCTCAGAAAAAAGAAAGCGACCAAGGAGCCGCGCTGATGCCCAGTCGACCGAGAAGCAACCTACAAAAAAGCATTCGAGGAGGATCAAGGAACTCATTCACTTGGACGGTTCGTGATCGAACAATCAGGGGGTAGAGAGTTAGAGAGTAGGGCTTTGCACTAAACAAGAGTGCTTGCCCTGCTATCTCAGGCACCATTGTCATAGACTTGCACGCTTATACCCTCCTCATTAATCCACTCTGTGTCAATGTAGTCATTGCGGATAACCCAGCATTACTGGATATGACCGACGAGCCATTACATGGAGAAGTTGAATCATACTCAGATTACGACTCGGACTCGGATGAGGAGTCGATTAATGAATCGATCAATGGCGGGTCAGCGCGAAGGCTCTCGATTCAGGAAACAGCCGAGGATGAAAACGTGGATGTCGACGAGGCCAAGCTTAATACTCATGGTATGAATGCTGTCATTGTGGAATCCAACCCAGTGAAAGGCACCGAAGGCTCTTGCTCGTAATAATCAACTATCTATTCCTAGTCAAGTTTGAAGCGATTTTACAATACCTAATAGCCCCACCGGATCTTTACCAAACTGAAGGCGGCATGGCAGGGGACCATGGTGAATCGACGGACAGCGAGATCATGAGAGAAGCCCTCGCTTTGCAGACCTCGAACCTGAGCGTTAACACCAAGAACCAATACAAGACGCACTTGAGAAAGTTCTTAGTAAATGACGACAGCAACATACGTCGCTGGCGAGCAGACATGGCTGCGATGGAGCTGATTCAATAACCAAGTTTTGTCGCTTCTCTATCTCTTAGAAATTTTGCAGCAATCTTCCTCTCGGCAATATCAACGGAGACAGCGGAAGGGCTCACATCTACGATGTTTCCGAGGTGAAGGTGCTTCGATTCTTCAAGGAGGTCATGTTCAAGTCAACCACCAAGAAGTACTTCAGTATGAACCAGAGCAGAGACGTTCGGACACCGTATATGTTCAAATCGACCACTACAAAGGACCACATACCGACTTTGGCACAAGGTATGCACAAAAGAAAGGAATTTCGTGACGCTCGCACTCTCAGGCCATTAACTGTTTACATGGTGGCCTTCCTTTCATACATATGACATATGGAACAGTCCTGCATGATATCAAACCGGATGCGAAAGGGCGGAAGGTGCTGAGCGTCCCCTGTGGCCGTCAGACCATGGAGAATGCGCTGAAGGCACTTTGCTATCTCCAGGATAGACAGAGCAAACGTCCGATACGCCCGAACGAGGAGCCCGAGCTTCGTAAATCGTCACTCATCAATAACGCCATCGACAAGTACTCTAACGACCTTGTAGTTGGCATCCTTGTGAACCACAAGGATCTTTCAGCTGAGTGCGAGATCCGAAATGCCTATACCGTCGCTCAGCACATCAAGTGTCTGTTGTACACATGGGCCCAGCCCATTACGATCCTGTCACCCTGGGCGAGGGAACATCTGGCCTTGGCAATTCGGCATAGCATGATTCTACGCAATGAGGACCTCTGTCATTTGAATCTCGTGGACTGCTTCATGATACAGGTCGAAAACCGAGACAGAGGATCGCAGTCAGCGTTGGCGCTCGTCTGTGCAATGCATCGCGGCAAGACCAATCGAAGCGGCCATACGCAGTACGGGTGCGCTCTAAGGCATAGCGACGTTCGCCGCTGTAGCATTGGCGCCTTTGCCTTTTACCTGTTTGATCGCTTCCATGTACGTTGAAACAGACCTTGCACGATATACCATAGTTCTTATTCCTACCTGACTAAAAGACTTAATTATGATAGAACAAGGAGGAGCCTCCGCCAGACATCAGCGACCCGGATTTCAAGGAGATCAAGGTTTTGCAAGGAACAAAAGGAACCCATGCTAGCCGTTTAGCGCCATTGTCGTATTCGGCAAGTCGCGAAACAACATTGAAGACGTTTGAGACTCAGGAACTGGAGTGCGTTCATCTCACACACTCTGGACGTCACAGCGGAACGATTGAGGCCCAGAAGCTGGGTATTCGAGCTGAGGATATCAAGCTTGGAGGCCGGTGGGTGCGTGGCAATGGCAGGATGGACCAGCACTACATGTCCAACATCCCTATCAGGTTCGCGTTTGGTATGGCGGGCTTTCGGGAAGGAAAACCCTTTCATCTCAAGAGGAACGAGGTATCGCCGCCGGTGGAGCTGCAGGAGATGATCTTCCCATTCGTCGAGACTGCATTCGGTGAACCAGGGTCTGAAGCCAACAAGAGATGAAGGAGGAATGTCTTGATGAGATGAATGAGAGGGATGAGGATCAGCCCGACCAACTTCAAAATGTCTTGCCCCTGGATCCATCACCGTCTGAGCCAGGTAGTGCTCCTATCCATAAGGCGCACGCTGATATGAGCAAGAAACGTTTCTTCAAGATGGTCCTCCGCCTGCGACGAGTCATACTGCAGGACGCCGTGGCGTATATGCACACACATAGCAGCGCCAAGTCACCGCTTCTGGAGCATAGCCTGTTCAAATCGGAGTTGTTTCTCAAGTTCAAGGATGACCTGGCGGTTGTACTGGACCGAGAGGATGCTACCCTGCCGCCTGACCTTCCACCCATTATGGTTGAAGCTATAACGGATCAACGACAGCAGTATTCTGGCCATTACCAAGCTCTCAATGATAAGTTTCGACAAGTCCAACTTCAGTCTCAACAACAGAGGACTCAAGAGGAATCATTTCGCCTTTGGATGGCATCTCAAATGCAGCAAATGCAGCAGTATCTTTCAAGTCAACTGGCGCAGCTCTCAGTTCAAGTGCAGCAATCGAATGCCTGTGCCTGTCGTCATCCTCCGAATAGGCCCACCCCACCTTTTACTTGTTGTGCCTATGGTCCTTATGATTATGGTGAGCAGGTGCAGCAACACACAGCTTTTTACCAGGAGACATCAAGAGTGCCATGGCTTGGACCTACGATAACGATGCCGCTTCTGCAACCTACTAGTTCTGGGGCACTTATACCACCTGTAGCGCCAATTACAGTACCGATTCGACCGTCTGCTTGGGTACCGCCGCCAGCACAACCACAAGCACGACCGCAGGCACAACCAACACTAGCCCCTCATCGATCCGAAAGTGTGGCTGATGTCTCCGCTCAGGAAGTAGAATCTGAAGAACCAGGGTTCACTGTGAGCAAGAGGCCCAGGAACGCAAGGGAGATCTGGGATGAGCGTCAAAGCTTTGCAAAGTTTCAGGAGGAATATGAGCGACGAAAGGGAAGGCGCCCGAAGTTGGCTGAGAAAGACCGAAAGGCGCTCAACAATAGGTTGCGGATCGTGAAGGAAATTGAGTTCCGTGCGAAGCAAGCGCAAGCCAGGGATAGCAGTCTTAGCCTCGATGCGGCGATAGAAGGTGCGATGAAGAGCCTTGATGGTATGAGGATGAGCTGCAATATGCTTTACAAATATTACCAAGAGGAGGCGCTGAAGCGAGCGGAAGCTGTTTGAAAAGGTCTATGTAATTATATTAATTATATGTATAATAAAAAATGTGCTTCTAACTGCGGTTGTAAGTGTGTAAGTGTGTAAGTGTGTATATGGTGAGTGGGAGAGAAGCATAGAGACGGATGGAAAGGCAGATGGAGAGAAGGATGAATAACTAAGAAGCGCGATCCATTCATCCATCCCACCCAGATGTGCCTGATCTTGATCTCTCGCCCACATCCGTTCAGGGTCCTAAGGTTACCCAATACTTTTCACTTTTTGTGTCCCTTCCAGATTTCCTCAGCTTTTCCGACTCTGGCACATATCAGCCATTCGCAGTGTTTGAATCCAAGAGCGCACAGGAATTTTCATATGAACCTCTGTATTTTAAACTAATGATACCGACAGAGGCCTTTGAACGTTCCAGGTATTGATTGTTACGGTTAATATCAGTGGTTGTGTCTTATGCTTTTTGATGGAAGTGTCACGCTTATGCTAACTCACCGTTATTGAAATATGTGGTCCCGGTTTTGAGAGGATGAGCTATAAGGAATTTTACGAGACCTTCCATCATATCGATAAGTTTCTTGATTGCAGGAAAAGGAAAACTCAGCGAAGAAATGGGAGAAGTGCAGATGTTACGACTGAACGTAGCAGGTGTAAAAACATGCAGCAAAGAATGGTGTGTCGAAGAAACCAGAATGCTATCGTTGTTGCACGTACTACCTGATGTGATAAACTTTGCGGATACTTTTATGCATTTACTTATGCTTTATTGGTCGACACGAAAGGAAGTAACTGAGTGGTTAGCCCTCATACCGAGTACGCATCGCTCAGAGACCTTGCACTTGCAAAATTGGGGCGGGAATATATAACAATTAGCGTCAGGACTGTTGTCAGACTGACAAGTTACAGATGATGTAAAGAATGAGGTGAAAGATAGATAATAATACAAGACAAACGCTTAGTATTAGAATTTGAATGACTGCAAAAACATATTAGCTAGTAGAATTTATTATTCGGGTTGGAGGTCTTGCCCTCCGTGAATAAAAGGCTCAGGTCATTACCGTGTATGGTCTTCGATTATGCTATCAGCTATGTGGCATGAGTAATGCTCAAAAGCAACAGTTTTTATTTTTTTCTCTGTATGTACGATGGTTCTGAAAGATCTCTGCTATTAGCCGTTTGCGTTGGATTCTCTTGCTTTTATATGATGAACGTTCCTGCTACAAATGTTTGTCTACTAGCGGAGAAATGTTGTTTTATCCAAGACAATTGGATGAATATCGTTGTGAACTTTTGTGTGGTAGGCGGCAGATGTCCAGCTTTCAAGTCGCTGCTGTGCAACTTCTGTCCAATCGTCACCCTCGAGCCCCAAATATACCGGGTCTGATTGTAAACTGTCGATCTCCCAAACGTGGCCTTTGTAGGGCATTATGAGAACGATGTGATTGTCAGAAGATGTTTGGAGAGTATTGTCGCAACCATTATCGTTATCGCCGTTGATGATTGCAGTAGGTTTGTCAGTGCAGGGTTGAACGCTACGCAATATGTGTTGATGGAGGCATTGAAGAAGAAGATTTTTCTGAAGAGAACCCTACGTTATTGAAGATGAAAAAAATTATGTTAGAAATGAGTCCTCTTTAATGAGATAAGATGCCGGAATGCTGATTTACCGGCGTAATATCTGATTGAATGTCGTTCAATATGCTCTGCGTTGTGCTTGAGGGGTTTTTGTTAGCAACATAGTTGAACAATGCCATAGAGCAACAAGGTCCTGAAGTCAACTGTAATTGATATATGTAGAAACCAGGAGATTAGGTAGAGAACGCCTGATGATCAACAACTGATATTGATGTACGAGTGTTGATTATCACCTGTTGAAAGTTGATTGGTTTTATCGCCTCTCTCGGTGGTGGCATTGGTTTTGTCGGATCAGAGAACCGTCGTATTTTGTTGTCTGTGTCATACTCTGGTTCATCATATGTGTTGTCCAAGTAAAGGTAGTCGTCGCAGTATGTTTTGTACATCAAACGTCTCGTTTGTAGGCTGTTTCGGTAGCAAAGTAGATAGGCCTTGTGTGTTTGCCTCTTGACTGAATGCTGATTAGAATGGACAACGATCTTGTCCAGGAGTTTGTACGGTTCGTTAAGGTATGTGAACCATGGATTGACAAAGTCTATTGGGAGATTAGACAATTATTGATTTCATGGGGTAAAGGTTCATGATCAATGCAACTAAAAATGATTTACCTGGGTCATATAGAGCATCGTCCCATATAGGTCTTGCAGGATCGACCTCGGTATGATGCACTGTACGCTGTTCGTTTGAATAGTATATTGGATCAGTGTATTGAGTTATTAACATTATTTCAAGCACTCATTGTGAAATGGTATAGACATACCACA
Organism: Gamsiella multidivaricata; assembly: GCF_025024155.1. NCBI lineage: Eukaryota > Fungi > Mortierellomycota > Mortierellomycetes > Mortierellales > Mortierellaceae > Gamsiella > Gamsiella multidivaricata. Next base: position 280,619 of record NW_026251757.1, read on the forward strand.
TTGGGAATCGAATCTTGTGCAAGGTCAATCGCGCCGAATCTCTGATGAATGCCTGAGCGAACAAGGCACGCAAAACGTTTGACTAATGCTTGAAGTCCCTTTTCTGGTAGCTCTCGTTGTTTCACATGAGTTGCGATGCCATGTTGTAGAATGGTGTCGCAGTCTGCTGTGGTCCAGTATGGGGTGATGTCAGCGATGGCAGTTTGGATCCGGCCTTCCTTCAATAGCTCCATGACCGATAGTAGTTTGTTGAATCCTTCTTCTTCATTGTCGAGCTGAACTGGTTGACCACCACTGATATGGCTTAACAGAAGGGATTTTGCATAGTCGCGAAGATGAGCCGTCTTATTTTCCAGGAACTTGTTAGGTGAATAGGTGCTATGGTCAGTGCACTGATGTTTAAATCCGTACTTTGAGATGCAAAGTTGAGTGAGGTTGATTATTTTTTTGATGTAGGGATACATATTTGGGATGTCGTTGTCGATATACGCTGGTCTAAGATGGTTTTCGAGAATTTGTGGTAAGTTTGGGACACACCCGTACGTTTTGTTCAGGAAACGTTTAAAGGAATTGTCTCGTTGTTCTAAAGTTGGCTTCTTTCTCATCTCGAGTATTGATCTCCATGTTTGTTCTGCAGCTATTGAAATGGTTGTATTGTTGTCCTTGATACTGCATTCCTTTTTTTGACGTTTGGCTTGTCTGCTGTTGATGGAATTGTTTGGGTCGACCGAGCGCTGCCGCTTTTTAAGAGTCATTGTTAATGGATGGTGGTTTTGAACGGTTATAAAATGCAGTGGCAATGTCAAAGGGTGAGGGAGTGAATAGATGATTTGAAATGGAAAAAGGGCGTGGGTCTGGTCACGTGAAGAAGATCTCAGCATCGCAAATGATATACAAAATATATTTTATCGCAAATCATATACAGTTTTGTAGATGACTTCCATTTTTGTCCAGGAGTATGAGATCAAAGACAACCTCAGCAGGTGCAAACGGTCTGATCAGGTGGAAGTGAATCTAGGGTGGAAAGGGACCTTATTCGTATGAATGCTGCTGTCTAGTTCTACGCGTGGATGGAGTTTATAGATACTGGCTGGATAGATAGCAACAGTGTTCTAGAAAGTCGTAGAAAGATGGGCGAAGCACTGATGACATCATAATCCACTTAACCGAGCATAAACCTATTGCAGCAGGGTAGGTGATTACCATGCTAATATATGTTCCAGTGGGGCAGTAGTCCTGCAGTTGTGGTAGTTGCTGTTGATCGGATTGGACACTTGTTGCCGGTTCATCTTGACGCTGTTTTTGTTGCATTTTCTGCTCCTTTTCCATCTTCTCTTGTATGGCGTGACTGCTGACAGTTCCAGGCGCTTTCTCGACATCGCTGCGCTCAAGAACTTGTCGCAACTTCAATTGGACAAAGCAAGGGTACATGCTGCCGTTGATCTTGACAAAAAATATGACGTCGGGTCCGGAGACATGAGGTGCTGGGAAATAGAATGGAGGGATATCCTGATCGCCCTGCTTGGAGTTGTGCTCGACGTGCGCCTTCATAAAATTCTGTGTCGTGATGTTTCTGTGCGATATGGCGAGTTTTGGTTGCTGTTCGTCGTATCCAACAATCGTCACATCCCCGACGAGCTGCTCGGGAAGAGAATTCTTGGTCAACAAAGGCCACGAGGACAGCGGTCGACTTCTAAACGTCTCAACAAAGACAGGTGGTATCATCGTTTCCTACATGTTTCCGTGTACTGAAGCGTTGTTGGAGTGTAGCATCGTCCGTTCCGCTGCAGATATGAGTGATGGATCCTTTTCCCGAAAATAATTGTGGGTGGCCTTCAGGGCAAACGACTCATCGAGAACTGCTCTTGCTGCACCTCCGAAGATCTTGATGCGACCGAACGCTGCTTCCATCAATTGCATTTCATTTTTAAGCACAGTCTCAGACGCGTCCAGTAAACAGTTGCGGAAAAGAAAGAGACCAAGAGCTTCTCTGATGGAGGAGCATGAGGCGAAAAGCTCGGAATGCTCGGAGATCTTGCTTTTTAAGCTACAAAGAGTGTCGTAAATAGAATGGGGATTATTTAGCAGATTACTTCCATTTGTGGATCTTAGAAGCCGATGTGGTAACGAATGATGCGTTTGGGTAAGAGAAGTAATATATGATAGTATGGAAGACAATTTGTTCTTCATGGCCGCTGACCGTTGCAAGAACTTACTCGGCGTCAGTAGTCTGAAAAATCTGTCACGTCATCTATGTTGTGTCAGCCAGTTTATTGCATTCTGCGATTTAGTCTACGAAAACAGCACTATATCGCAAGCAGAGGAAAATTCTTGAGCTTCTCATACAAGCCCAGCTGCTCGAGGGCAGGCAGGATGTTCGCGTCGAGTGCCATGATACCACCTGTTGGATCTACTGGCGATATTCACGGGGATGTTTTCCTTCCAAGGATATTTCTCGCTTTCATATCTTCCAAACGCCGATTCCACCTAGTTGAGTACAAACCTGTTATTTTCTAGATCTTGATATGAGATGAATCCAGCAGTCCTCTCGCGGCCTCTCGCAATATTTTCACTCCGTACCGGAGCTTGCACGCACCATCGAAGCTGTTCGACGTCTGGAACTCTGCCATGGTCCTCTTCGAAAGTTGAGTCCTCTTTCGATCAGAATGCAGTTTGCAGTCGTGTAGCTGCCATCATTGAAGACACGACACCACACTGTGCGATTGGCTGGCCTGTCACGAGAGATCGACCCTGGCACGTCTCCAGGAAAAAGCGCCACTCGAACTTGCTCCAGACGACGCGGTCCCTGTGCACCTTCGAATTGACGAACTTGCGCCACCTCTGCTCCCACTCCGCGGTCCAGGGCTTTTTCTCCTTCTCGGCATCGAATCCGTCTCGTAGCTCCTCAATGATATGATCCGTCCACTGGACCCCATCCTCCCACCCTTGCTCAATATTCTTCAGATATTGAATGCGTTGATCAACGGTTCGATCCATGAAAAGCTATTATCGATGGGAAGCAACATACACGCTAGTTGCTTGAACGTAAATACCGGAGCTACTTCACTTTCCGCACGGCACTTACCAGTTCGAAAAGTGCGAAGCGGCCACCAGGACCTAGTCCTCTGCTCCATACATGAGAGCCTCTCCTTGATCAAACATCGTCCGATCGACAGAGAATTTTCTTCTAGGACAGTTGATCACGGTGAGTGAAAGCTGTGTGCCTGTCCAGAAGCACACGGGACTTGCTTCCCTAGCCATGTTGCGCAGGAAAAACACTTCCCGAGAGGCATACATCGCTGGCCCTGAAGAGAAGCCTTGCACAGCCATTGTCATGACCGTGCCGAGCGCTGAGTCCGGGAAGCAAACTGGGCTTGATCCTTGTGGTCACTGATCCATTTCGAGAACTTGAGTATCTATCGGGTTGGCGTGGGCTTTAGAATTGCAGTCCTTCGTGCATGCATGGCAGTATGCGTAGAACTTGATAGGGATGTTGGCCGACTGTCCCCTCACGAGTCTCCCGTTTGTCCGATTCAGCTTTATGGAGCAATCCGCGCAGAAGGTGTTTTTAGCGCAAGCTGATATTTAGCTGTCAGGGGCGAGCTGCTGGAGCAGGCCTGGAAGCAGGTCTCCTTCAATCTGATACGCTCGTCTGGCCGCATCCTCGTGCTATCATTTATACCATCGACCTTTTTGTCAGCCACATCCTTTCGGCAGAACAGCACTCTGGGGCTCCCGTGCATAGGTAGTGCCGTGTCAAGCCTGTCTTTGACCACGCATTTACTGCAGAGGCCACTATCGTGAAAGTACAACCGACCACGCGAGTCTCGAAGAGCCACGTTCTCCATGTCATCAAAGCTGTACATCCGTCTCCATCGCAGAGTTTCCCTTGGCGGAGCATCGAGTCGATCTTATATTCGTGACTGATGACATGCTTGTAGTTGCTCTCTTGCATCGTGCTGAATAGAGAAAAGTCGTCAAGCCATGCCAAAGGCATTGCAGGCTTGCCTTCGACCTATCCATTGCAAGGACTGTACTGCATAACCATCTTCTCCTTGTCCAGCGTCGTCAAGTGTTCTAGAAATTTAGCTCCTTTGCATACTTGTACCATGCCATTTGCTAGATAGGAGCCCTCGGGAAAGAGCATATCCTCGGCATGAAGCAGGGCAGGACACCTTCAACCAAAGACTCTTTATGCAGGACGGTTATCGTGAATGCTATCAAACGGGAGATTGGTATTAATATACCATGTGCCCTTTCTATGCATTAAAGTTGCTGCTGGACGTTCTATTACCGTTCGGAGCTTCGGCGATCGGTGAAGGAGGCGGAACGCCACTATACCTGGTCTCAGTGGCGTCGTCCCCTGAGTTAGACTCCTGCGGTGTGCTGCTTTGTTGATGGCTCTTGACGTGCTTCCCGATGTCCTCTTTCTAGAATAGGGTCGACCGCAGCCTGGGCGCGAGCATTTGTATGCTCTGTGCGAGCTTAAATGGATTTCAAGGGCGGCTTTGTCGGTAAACACCTGACGGCAGTCCTCGATCCGACATAGATGTTTGGAATGCTGTTGCCTCATATGGGTCGTGAGGCATCCTTGTGTGAGGTAGGTATTACTGCAGTTCTCTTCGATGCAGTCAAATTGCCGCCGAGATTCTGCATGTGCGGTACGTATATGCCTTTGTAAGGCGCACTTTGTAGCATAAGACTTCGGACAGGTCGCCTCGCTGCATGGGATTCTTTCCTTCGGCATCCTGAAGTCGACAGAGTTGTATATGAGCGTAGAAGGGTTGAGATACGAATAGCAGAAAAGGTAAGAGGAATATTTGATTATTAAAGAGAGAGAGAGAGAGACGAAATAGCGCCAGAAAGAAGTAAAGGAATGTGAGGAGAAAAGGAGGAAAGGAGGAAGGGCAGAGTTTATCTCGATTGTTAAGAATTGCAAATTGGTGGCAAATTTGCCTGCTTTTCCTCATGGCAAAGCAGCATTCGTCTCTAAATTTATTGATGCCAAAACTGGCTGGAACAATTAAGCTTGAAGCAAAGCTTACGCGCATGCTAAAGCCTCCACCGAAAGTCTTCCAAAAGTGTTTGCTGGCGGAATATAGCGAGGCTAAAGGGAGGACTGAGGGTGAACTGGCAACGATCAATTTTTATTTCACCGGTTGAGTTCTCCGCATAGGTTTCCTCGACGGGCTTGATCCTTCCAAGCTGTAATCATGACCTCGGTATTGTTAATTGCGGTTTCCCATTCTTTTGGATTCCCAGTCTTGATAATTCCCTCGATCGCTGTGACGATTGGGCGGAATCGACCGGTAAGCCTTTCGTGTAGTATGTCGACCGCAGCCGGAGGGATTAGAGTGTCCATCATTCTTTTCGGCTCGTCATCTGGTAGTTTCTCCTTCATCCGATCGATATAGGACTGCACCGAATCTGGACCGGTCCGCCCTAGAAACTCGACATGCGGAAAGATGTTCGAGCTATATTCCTTGACGCCGTCGCCGCTGCTCAGCGCCCAATGGAGAGTTTGGATGCTCAATCCTGTCCCGCAGCAGATGATAGTAAGCTCTCCTCGACCACCAAGACTTCGAAACCCATTCAACACGGGGACAACATCGGACGTAGATCATCTTGTGTTGATGATGACACAAATGACGTATTACCCCGATCGCTGAGAATCTGGGCTTCGTCCACGACCAGTCGTAATTTGGTGTTTGCTGAGAAATTGGGATAGTTGCGGGCAGCAAGACTCTCTTGTACTGAGAGGAACCCATCTCGAACCACGCCAATCAGCACCAATTTGGAATGCACACGTTCATGCAGCTTTTTCAAAAAGGACCCTGAAAAGCTTTGAGAAGATGTCCTGGAACATTTGAGGTCAGACTTAGAGTACGGCCCAACTTGCGCTCGAAAACATTTGGCGGCAATTGGGGATCTGCAGACAGTATGTGAGGACCAGGAGTCGGGAGAAGAAGAGCACAAGGGTTGCGTTCCTTGCGAAGACAGTGTTGAGTCTAGGATCTTGTTCCTCCAAGGTTTTTTTGTCAATTAACTCAGTAAGGTGGCTGAGGTCGTCTGATCCAGGATCGTTCTTTGACGCGTTGAAGTAGAATCCCCACTGTAGACAGAGCAGCTCAATCATGGACCGAGTCTTGCCGCATCCACTATGGATATCAGGAAGCATAAGTTAGACCAGGGAAGAGCAATAATATAGATAGGTACAGTAACTATTCAAAGCTATGCGTTGCAATGAGAACCTAACCTGACGCCGAATACTGGAAGATCTTGTGCTTGCACGCCTTCCAGCTTGCTCAACAGAATAGAATGTTCGACTGAAGCCGCTCAGGAACAGGATCGCCCGCGCTTGACGGAGGATCTGGTAGATCCAAAAAAAGAAGATTGGGGCCTACATCCTGTGTATCGACGATGCACGCCTCGCGACCTTCGGAAGGCCACACACCTGACGTAGTGACTGGCAACTTGAACTCTCCTCGAACGTACGTGTCGAGAAATAGACAAGCAGGGAATCCAGGGGCGAAGAACCGGTCTGCGATTTTTTTGATGTCCGAACGAAGGTCGCCTAGTTCATGAGGAAGAAGAGGGCATGAGCACAAGATTGTTCGTTACGACGGAAACTAAAAGCGACATTATTGCGATGCACTTACCCGACAGCGGCGTGCTAGGACGAGAATCATCCGAGGGATGGCCGGGGAGCGGAGTAGATGCCCGAGCAAGGACAGGTGCATGGATTATGTCGGAGCAGTAAAGAGTGTGAAATAAGGTTAGCACATGGACAAGCTCATGCGCGCGGTCAATGAAAGCAAAAGCGCGACGACATTACCTGGCGGGGGTCGCTGGACGATGATGTGGATTGTTTTCTTCGCGGCTTTTCTTCAAAGACATCAGAAATGTCGTCTGTTGGTTCGAGTTCCGGTGCTGTCTCGTATTCTTTCAGGACTATCGGCTTGTGCTTGTTGGCCGGACAAGTGGGATCGAGACGCGCCAAAGGGTGAGCATGTCTGCATCGACATCGGCGAAGGCGTTTTTTTTTCGTTTTTGATTTTATCTTTAAGCTGGCCGAAGGTCTTGGTAGACTCAATCTCGACAGGGATTGTGGTCGATTCACCGTCCACCACACAGCACAGTATCAGTTCGTTGACTGGCATGGTGTCATGTAGCATGAAGAATGATGTGACGAGTGAAAAGGTAGAAAGGATGACGAGGGTGAAAATGGGTGGATGAAGGATGTCAAAGGGAAGAACAAAGGCGTTGTGGAGACAATAAATGGGAAGATGGAAAGAAGAGCGTGGGAACGGTGACAATGGCGATGAAAGACAGGGAACGAAAGTAGAAGAAAGGAAGAGATGAAAAATTGTGAGAGTGATGACAGACAAAAAAAACAGGGCGGGATGGTGGTGGCAGAAGCTCTGAACCCAGCCACCTCGTCTGTGCAATTCTTGCTGACGAGGGGCTGAGACAAAATCTCCCCTCTACTATGGGGTCTCCCTTCCCGTCGTACTTTCTTTTTTGGACGAGATTCCTTTTTGGGAAGAAGGCTGCAGTGGCCTCAGACCAACGTGCTCCTCGCTTCCTCTCCGCTCCTTCGCTCCTTCACGTCTTCCATAAAGTCGTCTCTTACATCGAATCCACCCTGCTTCACTCTCAAATTAGGCGTCAACATGTCAAATAAAAGGCAGCTCAGGTACAGATGCGCATCTCAAGCACGTATTCATTTCCTGGCACGCGTTCATCAGCAGCATCCGAGCATCCGAGCATCCGAGCATCTG